>NC_061510.1:187748448-188006581 GCF_022539505.1 Lolium rigidum | reverse complement strand
AAAGCAAGACGAGGACCTGAAAGTTTTGGGCATCGGGGAAGAGCTTCAGATCCCGCCGGCCCAAGAGGGACGATCGGAGGAGGAGGCAGACGGCGGTCAGAAGCGCAAAAGGATTAAGCAGCCAGACTATTACTGTCCCCCTCCTGCTTCACTTTTAGTCCGGCCGAGGTCGATCAATTTTTCAATTGCCTTGTAGGAGTCAGAGTGCCCTTCGGTTACTCCGGGGTAATAAGCAGATACATGGACCCCAAGAAACGAAACTTCGGCGGCATGAAGTCTCATGACCGTCACGTGATGATGACGCAGATTCTTCCGGTTGCAATCCGAGGTATAATGGATGACCATGTCCGTGCAACGCTGGCTGGGCTCGTAACTTCTTCGACGTCATAACTCGGAAGTCGATAAGCGTGAAGAAACTCGCAAGGCTCCGAGGAAGAGATCGTGGTGATCCTATGTGAGATGGAGATGTACTTCCCGCTTGCATTCTTTGACGTGATGGTCCATCTGTTGGTCCATATAATGGATGATATCGTCGATCTAGGGCCGGCATTCTTACACAACATGATGCCGTTTGAAAGAATGAATGGGGTCATTAAAGGATACGTTCGTAACGGGTCACATCCGGATGGAAGCATCGTACGGGGCTGGCTCACCGAAGAGTGCATCTCTTTCACGCACGAATTATCTAGACATCGAGGACCCTGTTGGTTTGCCTCAAAACAAGTACCTCCGTAGGTTCGAGGGAGTAGGCCACAAAAATGGAAGGAAGGAACTGCACGTGCACATGTCTGGTCGGAGTTCCGACTTTGACAGGGCCAACTTAGTAGCGCTACAACACATTGACTTGATCGATCCTTGGTTGAAAGAGCACAAAACCATGATAGAGAACAGTGGCAAGCCGATGATGACGGAAGCAGAAATATACAGAGAGCACAACTCCTCTTTCGCGCGCTGGTTCAAAGACCACATTGTTGCTAATCCCCCACCAATGGATTCGACAAGGATAAACTAGTATTGGCCTTGTCACATGGCCCCGCGCCCAACATCATGACTTACCAAGCGTACGATATCAACGGGTACACATTCTACACGGAAGAAAAAGACAAGAACGAGTGTTTACCGGAACTCGGGGGTAACGATGGATTCCTGGACGGGTGACGTAAAGACTAGATACTACGGAAGAATCGCGGAAATCTGGGAGCTTAGCTACGGCTGGGGAGAAAGTGCCGATGTTCCGTATCAGATGGGCTAAGAGCGTCAGAAAAGAAGACCGGTATTTCACCACCATGTTTCTACCCGAAGCCAACAAATCAAAATCCACGAACGCCACCGCGCAGAATGAGCCATGGGTACTGGCAGAACACGTGCACCAATGCTTCTTCATAACCGACCCATCCAGGCCTAGCCGTGTTATCGTGAGGAGAGGCAAGAGGACCATCGTCGGAATGGATGGAGTCGCCAACGAGGAAGACTTCGAAGGACAAGTCGGAGACCCAATGATGGAAGAATCCGAGGATGAAGACACAACATACACCACAAGAAGAAGCAGGACCACGCTACCGAGGTCGGGTCGACCCTTCAAAAGAAGAAGTCACGACACGGGGCTAAATTATTCAACGACGAGCAAGAAAAGCAAGAAAAAAGCGAAACACTCTTCTCAATCGATGATGTAAAACTTTATTTGCAATGTATAACTCATATTTTGTGTAATTCATAACTACTCATTGTCATGGCCAATATTTTATGTATGACTAATTAATATTGTGTTGGTCTATTTTCTGCATGCATGTATAACTAATATTAATTGCTTGGTTATTATCTTGAAAAGAGAAGGAAATAAAATAGTAACTCACATATCTTGGTTATTAATATGGTGTTGGTCAATATTTTTGTGTATATGTAACTCACATATCTTTTTGTTTTTGCATAATAACACTCACATATATTTTTGTTTTTGCATAATAACACTCATGTATAACTAACATATCTGAATAAAGAAACATAAAATAAAGAAAAAGAAAAGAAAAAGGAATCAAAAAAATAACCGGGGCCTATAGCTATCTGTGAATTTGGTTAAGTCGTAGCTATAGCAGACTAGCCTTATTGCCGGCGCACCAGGGCATTGGTTCGCCGGGGACAAGGTTATCCCCGGCGAACCAATGCCCTGGTGCGCCGGCAATAAGACTAGTCATATGACTTAGTCGTTTCGGCCGAACCCCCATCTTCCCCAAACGTAACCATCTCCCCCTCCAGAGTTCGAGCGCCGCCGCCATCCAGAGTTCGAGCGCCGCCCCCTCTCGAGCGCCGCCGTTCTGCCCCTCCACCATCCCCTCCACTAGCCCCCACCACCTACCCCGCACCGCCGCCGCCGCCGCGGAAGAGGACCCGTACGCTACCACCGTTGGAGGAGGGGACGTCGGCGCCGCCGTTGGAGAAGAAGGAGCCGCGCGCTAGCCACGGTGAGCTTCCCTTTTCCCCTTCCCTCTTCCCTTCCCTCTCCCTTCCCTCCGCCTTCGCTCTCCCCTCCTCGGTAGGGTTAGGATTTACCTACTGCTAGTTAGGGCTAGGGTTCCTGCTAGATGCTCTCTAGTTGCATAGATAGATTGCATCATATTGTTCATGTTGAAAATGAAATTGAATGTTATTCATACATTCAAATGAACTACTGCTAAAATTGTTGAATAAGAAAATGGAACAATTAAGTTCATGTTGCTCTCTGGTTAGGAAAATGAAATTGCATCATATTCCTTGTATTTGAATGTATGAATTGTGGCTGAATACAATGCAATTTGGTGAAAATGTAGTAGTTTCAATTTCAAAGCTTCTTTCTCTGTGAACCAATTCAACTAATGATGCACATACTTCTAGGATCGACCAAAATTGCATGAAGGGCTTGCATATGCTTAGGTTTAGTTTCTAGGAACATGATTTTGGCCTATGGTCACCATGTCCTACACAAATATATCTATTGAAAATATATTTAGATGTACATGGTTCTCTGTAAATGAATTGGGTGAAGTGAAAATAAAAATGCTACTTGGTTTAAAATGACAAATGAAAATTTAAAATGCGAGTAGGTTTGTTTGCTAGTTGCTATTTGCTTTAAATGATGAAATGTAGTAGCAAATTCTTGGTTCATTTAACTTGTTGGTAAATGCTTGCGGTAGGTTAGTGTTAGCAAATGAAATGAGTTAGTTCTCCGGCTATTACTAAAAAATGGTTCATAAAATGCCAGCGAGTAGGTTTAGTAGTCATTTTTGAAAGGAAAGGCTAATGGAAAGTAAGCTCTGGTTCATAAAATGCTACCGGATATTCTAACAATATTTGAAGTGCGGTGCTACTGCTATTGCTAGGTAATTAATGCTATGCTACTGCTAGCTCATATTCATTAGGTATTTAGTTCATTAGGTGGAGTTCATTGCTTGGTTACTATTTAGGGTTTCAATTTATGTTTCACTAGGCGGTACACTAAAATGAATTAGTTATGCTACTTGCTAGTTAGTGCTAGGTAATGCTATGAGTACTTGCTATATTGGCAGAGACTAAAGTGGTCAAGTTCTATTGTCTCTGGTTATATTTGTGTTGTTTTAGTTGATAAAGTGGTTCTTCATTTAAATGCCTACTGCCAAGAATTGGTTGATATATAAAATTCACTATGTTCATTCTCCGGTTTTAAATGGATGCTTTGTCAAGTGTTATTTTTATGCTAATGTAAAATGCCATCGTAATGTATATGCTGAAATGCTACTGTAATTTATATGGTGATGGTTATTATGGTGATGGCATGGTTATGCTTGAAAAACTAATTAAGCATCAAATGCTACCGATAGCAAGTTTGAGAATTTATGCTTGTTTGAGAATGTATTACTGGTTCAATTCATTCTTTTAAATTCATTCTCTGGTTCAATTCATTTATGCTTGTTTGAGAATTTGAGATATGGTGGTATGGTGGTTCAATTCATTCTCTGGACAAAAGAAAATGCCATTGCGAGAGAAAATGGTCCCCTTAACCGAGAGAAAATGGTCCATGCTATTGTAAAATACATGTTATTCTCAACATTTATATGTTCCCTTAACCGAGAGAAAATGCTCTCTGCCATTTATATGTTGTATGAAATGGAGGTTGTCAAGTGTTATTTTTATGCTGATGTAAAATGCCACTGTAATGTATATGCTAAAAAGCTAGCTACTGTAATTTATGTGGTGATGGTTATGGTGATGGCATGGTTATGGAGATGGTTATGGTTATGGTTATGGCATTTATATGTTTGCATTTCTATTACGGGGATTGAGTTGCTATTGAGTGCCGGAATGTCGATTCATTTCCGTTCCGGCAATTCTAGCACTCGGCATGACCAATTTTTAGCAAAGGTCATGCCGAATTTTTCCGTGAATTCTAACTCTTTTTCATCTTCTATTAGTGCAAGCCACCATGTCGTCTCAAGAAGAGTTAGAGGAGCACTACAATAGGCACTTCTTTAGGACGGAGGAGGATGCCGAGGCCGCAGGTGTTGGCGGCGACGAGGACCATGAGATGGAGGATGCCGCTGGGGGTAGTGCCGACGAGCCGAGCGGCAACGAGGCAAGCGCCGCCGCCGGGGGTAGTACCTACGAGCCTAGCGGCGATGAGGCAACCGGCGCCGCCGGGGGTGGCGGCGAGACAAGCGGCGACGATCCTAGCGCCGCCGCCGGGAGTAGTGGCACCGGGACAAGTGGAGCCAAGAGGCCGCGGAAGGCAAGGCGCCAAAACACGGTCGGCACCGGCGGAGACACGATCACGAGAGGTGGACCCCGCCGGTGGTTTGCCGGTGTTGCCTAAGGATGTTGCCAAGGGGTACGGCAACCAACCGGCATGTATCCTCCGAGAGGTCGTCAATCTCAACGAGACGGACCTCCGAGCTGAGAGCAAAGCGCCTTTGCGAGCCCAGCTCATTGCGAGGTTGCACGCACGATACAAGTTCCTAGGCGACTACGCCTCCGGTCATCAAACCAACAACATTGTGAACTCACAAGCCCTCCTGAAGTTCACCAAACACCTCAGCAGCTATAAGTACATGGTGCGGAGGCTGATTGCTTGAGGGCAAAGGTTTCGAAGAGGTCCACTCCGCCTTTCCGCATGTCACCCGGGCGGACTTTGATGCTTTTGTGGCCAATGAAGAGCTACAAGCAACCAAGAATCGCAAGTTGTGGGGGAAGGAAATGCGGGAGCTTAACATCGGCAACCACAACCTTGGGAGCCGTGGGTACGAGGGAAAGGAGCCCTATTGGGCGAAGGAGGACGAGGCGTATGTAAATGCCGGCATTGAGAACCCCTGGCTCAAGTACAAGGACCCGCTTGAAAGAAGATTCATCGGGTCCCGGTACCATAAGAAGAAACTAACCGGGGAACTTGTCACGGACCCGAAGGTCGTAACCGACATAATTTGGTTCACGAACGACCGAGAAGGTCCTGGCGTTGGAGAAAAAACTGGTAAGCAATTTACCGGTTTTATTAGATCAAGTATTGTTCATATAATAGTAGCAACATTTCTAAATGGTTCGCGTTTCTTCCGCAGGAAGAAGAAAGACAAAGACTTTCTCAAGCCTCCCAAGGTGACGAAGGCTCCTCGTCCCGGGCGTCGACGGGCGGGGTAGCACTGGGACAAGCCTCTCGTACGGGCGCTAAACATCGTTAATGAGCATTCACCGACGAGAAGGCCGCATAGAGGCCGTGTGGCTGGCGCCGGTACAGGCTACAAGCATGGTCACTATGGCTTGTCGTCCGCGGCCGATAAAAATGCGCGTAATGAGAGGAAGCAGCGGGAGGCGGAGGAAATGAGGGAGTCAATCCTAGCCCAAGTCCAAGCTGGTTTGGTACCGCAACTGGTACCGCAACTCAAAGCTACACTCGTACCTGAAGTCAAAGCTGAAGTCGCCGCTGGAGTCCAAGCAGATTTCAACGCTATGCAAGCGTGGTATGAGGGTGGCAAACAAGGCCCCCCCCGAAAATGCAAGTGGTTAGCTTCAACGGCAGCAACTCGATGGTGCCGCCGTCCGCCGGCAATGACAATGTTATAATGGAGACTCCTCCGGCCGCCGGCAATGTCGGCTGGTGCTAGGGATTCACCGTCCATGCCGGGTAGCAGCCCCTCCGTCACTTGCACGCCCGCCGCCGCATGTGCTGGCCCGTCGACATTAGCCGAGCTCAACGCCCTCACGGTAATTAACTAATGTGTACATCAAGTTAATATATTAGTTTCGTCATCCTTGCCCTCTCTCTAACGCCATACACATGTTCTCGCGGGCGCTCTCGACGCCATGCACCTTTTTGATGAGAGTAAACGACGAACTCAAAGACGTCGCGAGGGGTCCATCATTCGGCCCCTGGATAAGAAGTGGCACACACGAGATATGGCGGATGACGTTTACCGGGTTGAAGTGGATCGGGCGTTACCGGGCTATGAGGATTTGTTTCCTCCTAATCAACCGCATGGTGCCGATGACGATAGCCCGTTGAATCCGGCCTCACCGAAGGGTTGGCTACTGCTATGGCCGAAGACCCTAATTCGGATCAACACCTACTCGGGGTCGACGGCAAGCAAAGACAAGCACCTTGCGGCGCCACATGTCGGCGTCCCTCCACGACAGCCGGCGGCGCCCGTGGTCATCGCCCCACCGAACGGCCGGCTGCGCCGGAGGTCGGCGCCCCACCACAACGGCCAGGCTGCGCCAGAGGCCGAGGAATATGAACGTGACAACTTCCAATGGGATATTCCTACGTCTTCACAAGTTGTCCATGAGGATGCGCCGGGCTTGAAATATGTGTGCTCCAAGAAGCTGTTCGATTCTCAAGAAACGGCTGATGAGGAGGAAAATCCTGAGGAGGTCGCCACCGCCGGCGTAAAAAATATGTTGAGCCCAAACACACTCCGTGCTACGGCCACTACGGCGATGGATGGTCCAGCACTACAACCCAAGAAGAGGAAGAGGGCAAATAAGAAGGACGCCAAAGACAAGGCGGCGGCCAAATCCAAGGACAAGGTCCCACTCCTTGACAAGTTGCCAAACAATTGGCGACCTCTGCATCACTTGGGTCAACCGATGCTTGCCGGAGCATGTCGTGAAGAAACTCACCCCGGATATGAGGAGCTTGCATGAGACTGTCTTGCATGTGGAGAACATTCTTCTCAAATCAAAAGATCCTGGTTACCCTCTCTTCGTGGCGAAGGTGCCAAGCGGCATGAACTTCGTCGAGAAGTACCCCGCGGACTTGTGCTTCATCCGGTTCAACGACATCTTCAGCATCTATCGCATGCAAGCGCTCCACTTTAGTGTGGTTCGCCTAGTTGCTCTTAGCATGTCTTCCCAGATTGTTAAGGAGGGGACGCCGACCATCGCGATCATGGACCCCTTCTATATGCGGGAGAGCATCATCCGCAACCACGGGGATCGCGCGATTGCCACCCGGCAGGTCGAGGATTTCATGCTTGGCGAACATTAAGAAGGGCGCCATTCTCATCCCTTACTTCCCCGAGTAAGTAATCACTCGCTAGTCCCCCATCACCATTCTATCCTATATCTCCATTTGCATTTCCAAAGGTTAATCCGTGTGTTTTCCGTAGAGACAAGTTCTGCACCCTCATCGTCGTGCACCCGCAACACTCGCATGCAGTCTATCTCGACTCGGGTAGGGACCGCAAGAAAGACTACTCCCACATCAGGGCCCTTCTCAATGATGCTCTCACCGGCTTCGCCAACAAGGCAGGCCCCCTCAAAGTAGAGAGGAAATCCCGAGGAGGCTTCGTCTTAACCCACACAACCAACTTCCCCTGCCTCAAGCGATCGACGCCCGACAATGGGATGGACGCGTGGTACGCCATCCTTCGGATGCGAGGAGTACATAAAGTACGCAGATGACATGTTGCTGCCGAGATAATCTCAGAAACAGGTTTGCAAACATGGCGGATGTCCACGATAGAGAGATTAGAAAGAGCTGGGGTCGCATCCGGCGGTTCATTTGCACGATAATCCTGCAGGATGTCAACAATAGGTCTGGCGAGTTCTTCTACGGCTACGGTCTACCACCTAATGACGAGATAGAACTCCGCTTGGAGATGTCGCGTGATGAGAGGCCGTTCAACTCGCTTGAGGGCTGCCGTCCATTCCCCCTAGGCGTACAACCTGATCCTACGACGGGAACACTTGCTAAAGCTTGAACGATATGTCCTTGAACTTCCGTACTGTAATAATTGTTATATATTCCCATAGAATCGAGTAGTTGCTTTTATTTAGTTGTATGAATGTGCATGTGAACATGTGTACGTAGTTTCATTTACTTTGCTATATATTTCAAGATTATGGCGTACATAGCTTAATAATTATTTGCATTTACTCGACCACTACTTGCCTCGTATTTGGAGTTCGCCGATGATTAGAATGTTCGGTCAATCGTACACTCGGGGGTGGAGCCAGTGAGCCTTGGTGCGACGGCCACAAGTATCAATCTATTGTGCATCCTACCTAGCCTCACTGACTCCATCCCTGGATGTTAATATTTGTTTCGACCGACAAAGTATGAGACACGCTATTTAATTCGTACTACTTGTCTTCTATTTGAGTTCGCACTTCTTAATTGCATTGGCCGATGATTAAAATGTTCGGTCACTTGTACACTCCGGGGTGGGGCCAGTGAGGCTTGGTGTGATGGCCACAAATATCAATCTATTGTGCATCCTACCTAGCCTCACTGACCCCATCCCTGTATGTTATTATTTATTTCGACCAACAAAGTATGAGGCACATGCTATTTAGTTCATACTACTTGTCTCTTATTTGAGTTGGCACTTGTTCATTGCATTGGTACTAACGTTTTACTTGTCTTGTGAATGGAGATGCCGACGACATATGTCGTGTACAAGGGGAGGGTTCCTGGAGTCTACGACGGTCGGGAGGACTGTCGGAGACAGGTGCACCGTTTCGGCGGCAACGGCTACAAGGGATACCCCACTAGGGTGGAGGCGGAAGGAAGATACGCCCGTTATCTAGCGGGAGAGATGAGGGACATGAGGAGGAACCGGATGAAGACCATGGCCTTCGTGATGATGGTCATGACCATGTTGGTCATGTTCTATGTGATTCTAGTTTAGGTTAGGACCTACATTGTGAGGTGTATGACGATACTTGTGACGACTATGTACCAAGACTTCTAACTTTGTGAAACTTCGCCGTTCGGTGTTGCATATGCACATGTGTGTTGTATGAATCAACACATTCCGAAATGAAACTTGGCTCTCTATGTGCTTCTCATATTGCATGTAATACTGTATAAATATGAACTGCGTTTAAATATATACTGCTTGTCAAATATGTATTGTAATATGCTTGTCAAAATTGTATTGTAATATGCTTGGAAAAAAGTGGAAAAAAGAATTTTCGAATTAATTGCCGGCGCACCTAAATGACACATTGCCGGCGCACGTGGCATTCGCCGGTCTTGGAAGCACTACTGCCGGCGCACCTGATAGTGCGCCGGTGGAATAGATCTTTGCCGGCGAAGCAGGGTGGTGCGCCGGCAGTAGCAGAGATATCGCCGGCGCACAACCTGGTGCGCCGGCAGTGTCCGTTTATCACCGGCGCGTTCGCACCGGCGGGCTCGTGGTGCGCCGGCAATGGGGGTTTTAGGTGCGCCGGCAATGGGCCTTTCCCTAGTAGTGTTACATGGGAGCTGAAGATTGAGAGATTATGGCGTTTACATCCTGACTATACTGAAGATAGGAAGATCAAGCTTGCTTCCTCTGAATTTGATGGCTATGCATTGCGTTGGTGGGATGGACTTGTGAGTGCTCGAGAAGAAGATGGTGAGCTGCCTATTATCACATGGCGTGCTATGAAGGCGGCAATGAGAGCTCGTTTTGTGCCTACCAATTACTTGCGTTCCGTCTTTGACAAGTTGACCCAATTGAAACAAGGTGTGTTGACAGTTGATGCTTACTACATGGAGATGGAGATGCTTATGCAGCGTGCCCGTGTCCGTGAGTCTCTTGAGATGACACTACAGCGATTTCTGAATGGTCTCAGATTTAACATCAAGGGCATTGTGCGTCATCACAGCTACGCTACTATGAATGAGCTACTACATCATGCAAGAGAAGCTGAGTCACAGTTGGCTGAAGAACTGCAAATGAAGGGCCGTGCTACAGGCGCTGGGCGCTACACACCCCGCGCGCCGCCCTCCATGGCGCCATCTTCGCGCCCTGCAGATGTTCCTACTTCGTCTAGCAAGCCGGTCTCTAGTGTCACCAACACAAAGAAGCCCGCTCCTGCAGCAAGTGGAACTAGTTCTAACATGTCGACAGCGCGCAACCGTGATATGGTTTGTCATACCTGTGGTGGCAAGGGTCACTTCAAGAAGGATTGTCCTAATCGCAAAGTTATGATCATTAATGAGGACAATGAGTATGAAACTGGAGATGATGTTGATCCAAATGCTCCAGATGAGGATGATTATGATAGCGATGGTTATGATGCTTTTCCTTCTGAAGCTCAAACTATTGTTGTCTCGCAGCGTGTTCTTAATGTGCAGTCAAGTGCATCTACACAACGCTGTAATTTGTTCCAAACAAAGGCACTAGTTGGTCCTGATAAAGCTTGCAAGGTCATTATTGATGGCGGGAGTTGTCGCAATCTAGCAAGCAAAGAGTTATGTGCCAAGCTGAAACTGAAGTATCTACCACACCCACATCCATATTATATTCAGTGGTTGAGCAATAATGGTGAGATGAAGGTGAGCCATATGGTGCGAGTTGATTTTGAGATTGGACCGTATAAGGATTCCATTGATTTTGATGTGGTTCCTATGACGGTTTGTCACCTACTGTTGGGCCGGCCATGGCTCTATGACCGTTCTGTGCAACACAATGGCCGCGCCAATACATATCACTTGGAGTTCAAGGGCAAGAAAATTAACTTACAGCCTATGTCACCACAGCAAATTGTCAATGAGTCTCGTCAGAAGATTGAAGTAAATTTGGAGGATGCATCTATAGATAGGCGAGAGAATTGTAATGCCGTGAGTGATATAACGAAAAGTGAGAGAGTGAATTCCTTAGTCTCATTAGCCACCAAACAAGACATGAGAGAATTTAGTGAGGATCCTACAGCCATGCCTCTTGTGCTCATGTACGAGGGTACGGTTTTGGTTTCTAACGACATGACCCCTCTTCCTCTTGGTGTTTCTAATGTTTTGCAGGAATTCAGCGACGTGTTTCCGGAAGAGGTACCCGCAGGACTTCCACCATTGCGAGGTATTGAGCATCAAATTGACTTGATCCCCGGAGCATCGCTGCCCAATAGGGCGCCATATAGAACGAATCCCGAAGAGACGAAGGAGATACAGAAGCAAGTACAAGCGCTACTCGACAAAGGTTATATCCGCATAAGCCTTAGTCCTTGTGCTTGTTCCTGTTATTCTTGTTCCTAAGAAAGATGGTACATGGCGTATGTGCGTAGATTGTAGAGCGATAAACAACATTACTATTCGATATCGTCATCCTATTCCCCGTTTAGAGGATATGCTAGATGAATTGAGTGGTGCTGCTGTTTTCACAAAAATTGATTTGCGTAGTGGTTATCATCAAATTAGGATGAAAGAAGGGGATGAGTGGAAAACCGCCTTTAAAACAAAATTTGGTTTATATGAGTGGTTAGTAATGCCTTTTGGTTTAACTAATGCACCTAGCACTTTCATGAGACTGATGAACCATGTTTTGCGTGATTTTATTGGCAAGTTTGTGGTAGTGTATTTTGATGACATACTAATTTACAGCCGCAATGAATCTGATCATATTATACATATTCGACATGTTTTGCAAGTGTTGCGTGATAGTAAACTCTATGGTAATCTTGAGAAGTGCACATTTTGCAAAGATAAGGTCATATTTCTGGGTTATGTTGTCTCTAAGCATGGAGTCGAAGTAGATGTGTCTAAAATTGAAGCTATTCAAAATTGGCCTACTCCCATGAATGTGAGTCAAGTAAGAAGTTTTCATGGTCTAGCTGGGTTTTATCGCCGTTTTGTGCCCAATTTTTCTGCTATTGCTGCACCTTTGAATGAATTGACTAAAAAAGGTGTTGTCTTTGAGTGGGGCGTTGCCCAAGATCATGCTTTTGATGAACTGAAACGATTGTTAACTTCTGCACCGTTGCTTGCACTTCCTGATTTCAATAAGCAATTTGAGATTGAATGTGATGCTAGTGGTATTGGAATTGGTGGTGTGTTGATGCAAGAGGGTCGCCCAATTGCATATTTTTCTGAAAAGTTATCTGGTGCTAAGTTGAACTATCCTATATATGATAAAGAATTGTATGCTTTAATTAGAGTTCTTGAGGTTTGGCAACATTACTTGTGGCCAAAAGAATTTATCATACATTCTGATCATGAAGCTTTGAAATATCTCAAAGCCCAATCTACTTTGCATAGGCGTCTTGCTAAGTGGGTTGAGTTCATTGAGTCTTTTCCGTACATTATTAAGCATAAGAAGGGAAAAGATAATATTGTTGTTGATGCTCTATCTAGGAAGACTATGTTGTTAACTCATCTTGATGTTAAAATTCCTGGATTAGAGGTGTTATGTGATTTATATGCAACTGATCATGATTTTGCTGAACCATACCGCTTGTGTGTTATTGGTAAAGCATGGGAAACATATCACATACACGATGGGTTCTTGTTTAGAGCTAACAAACTATGTGTTCCAGAATCGTCTGTGCGTTTGCTCTTATTGCAGGAATCACATGCTGGAGGTTTGATGGGTCACTTTGGGCGTGAGAAGACGCTACTCATGCTCGCTGATCACTTTTATTGGCCAAAGATGAGGCGGGACGTGGACAGGTATGTGAAGAGGTGCATTACTTGCAACAAGTCCAAGTCCAAGCTGAAGCCTCACGGTTTGTATACTCCTTTACCGGCACCTACTACACCTTGGGAAGATATTAGTATGGATTTTGTGTTGGGTTTGCCGCGTACTAAGAGAGGCCATGATTCTATATTTGTGGTAGTGGACAGATTTTCTAAAATGTCACACTTTATTGCCTGCCACAAAAGCGACGATGCGTCGCATATTGCTAACCTGTTTTTCAGGGAGATTGTTCGATTACATGGAGTCCCGAAGACTATTGTTTCTGATCGTGATGTGAAGTTCATGAGCTACTTCTGGAAGACACTTTGGGGAAAGCTGGGGACAAAGCTACTGTTCAGTACTACTTGTCATCCCCAAACTGATGGTCAAACTGAGGTGGTGAATCGAACCTTGTCACAACTGTTGAGATCCATGATCAAGAAGAACCTGAAGGAGTGGGAAGAGTGTTTGCCGCATGTGGAGTTTGCTTATAACAGGGCGGTACACTCTACCACGGAGCTGTGTCCTTTTGAGGTGGTGTATGGTTTCAAACCCATTACTCCACTTGACTTGTTGCCTTTGCCCATACATGAGCGAGTTAATATGGAGGCATCCAAGAGGGCAGATTTTGTGAAGAAAATACATGAGAAGACTAAAGAGTTGATAGAAAAGAAAGGCAAGAGCAATGCTGCAAGGATGAACAAGAAGCGCAAAGAGATGTTGTTCAAGCCTCGGTGATATGGTCCGGGTACATTTTCGCAAGGATAGGTTCCCGAAGCTGCGGAAGTCTAAGTTGAAGCCTCGTGGTGCTGGTCCTTACAAAGTGCTTGCCAAGATCAATGATAATGCATACTCGGATAGATCTTCCAGCTTGATGAGTTTGGTGTCAGTAATTCTTTCAATGTTGCTGATTTGACACCATATGACGGAGAAGACCTTGGAGCGTCGAGGTCGACGCCTTTTGAAGGGGGGGAGATGATGAGGACATCCCTACCTCACTACTACCTCCGTCATTGCAAGATGAAGATGAAGCTGTGAAGCTCAAGTCCAATGAAGTTAGGATTGGACCAATGACACGAGCTCGTGCGAAGCTACTTAAACAACAGGTGAACTTGTTCTTAAACGATACTGTGATTGATGAGAACTTTATACTGCCTAAGTGCTATTACTTATGTATGATCAGGTACGAGGAGGGAGCAAGCATCGCACGAGGAGGAGAGGAGCAGCTGGACCAGAAGATGGACGTGAAGCTGGACATGGAACTGGACATGAAGACATCCCATGGACGCGCGAGGGAGGAGCGGGAGGCATGCGCGAGAGGGGAAGCTAAAGTTCAGGCCGGTCCCAGGCCCGGTCCGACCGGATTCTGCGCCAGGTCATCCGGTCACAGACCCGGTCCGACCGGATTCTGCGCCAGGCCAGCCCGGTTTCAACCGGACGCGGCGCTTGTGCCATCCGGGCACTATCCAGTAAGCCCGGGAGCTTCACCCGGTCACCACCCGGTGCCAGGTCCGGTTTGAACCGGACCGGCCGGTCCCAGACCCGGTCGACCGGCCGCCAGACCGGCCGACTCCGAGTCTGTCTCGACCAGATCTATTCTGGGTCGGTTATTTCCGTACTTTTTCGACCTGAGGTCGTCCCGAACGCCTATATAAGTCCCTGGGACGCCCCCAAAGTTGCTTAAGACCACGTTTAAGATAAACCCTAGTTCTTAGTTGTTTGCTCTGCAAAACTATTGAATACTACTCTCCAATTCGCATCGATCTGGAGTTTTATGCTACCGAAAGTTTGTGTGTGATCTCGCTGTTCCATTGGGGATTAGAAGATTGCAATTTACCGCTTCGTGGTCGGCGGCTACGTGCGCAAGTGTGTGGAGTTGCGAATATCTTGCAGGGTTGAGAGCTGTTGCATTGGCATCAGGAATCAATCGAGAGACTTCGTCGGCGTCATACAAGTTATCCTCCTCATCATCATCGATTCCATCCGCTGCTACCATCACGTGTTCATCAACACCCGTCGCTTACTGAGAAGATCGGGCCACCCCGTATCAAAATTGGTACACAAGCCTAGCATCTTATGTCGAATAAAAACTTTCCTAGCTTCTCTAGCTACATCACTAAATTCTCTAAGAAGGGTTTCTAAAACAAAATCTTTCTTTTCTCCTTCTTCCATATCACCGAGTGTAAGAAACATATGTTGCATTATTGGATTAAGATTAACAAATCTAGCTTCCAACATGTGCACTAAAGAGGCAGTAGCAATTTCATAATTAGGAGCAAGTTCTACCAAGGATCTATCTTCAATATCTTCAGCCTTACTAACATGAGTGAAAAATTCTTCTATATTATCTTTTCCAATGATAGACCCACTTCCTACCGATATATCTTTCAAAGTAAACTTAGGATGAAGCATGATGAAATAAACAAAAGTAAACTTGATGAAGTAAATACAAGTAACTAATTTTTTTGTATTTTTGATATAAGAAAGCAAACAAGACAGAAAATAAAATAAAGTAAAGCAAGACAATAAACAAAGTAAAGAGATTGGATGTGAGAGACTCCCCTTGCAGCGTGTCTTGATCTCCCCGGCAACGGCGCCAGAAAAAGAGTTGTTGTGTGTGTAGGCAACAACTTCCTTGTGACGGTAAAGCACACGTCCGTTGGGAACCCCAAGAGGAAGGTATGATGAGCACTGCAGCAAGTTTTCCCTCAGAAAGAAACCAAGGTTTATCGAACCAGTAGGAGATGAAGGCCACGTGAAGGTTGTTGGTGGATGAGTGTAGTGCGGCGCAACACCAGTGATTCCGGCGCCAACGTGGAACCTGCACAACACAATCAAAATACTTTGCCCCAACTTAACAGTGAGGTTGTCAATCTCACCGGCTTGCTGAAAACAAAGGATTAAACGTATGGTGTGGAGAATGATGTTTGTTTGCGAAGAACAACAGAGAACAGTGATTGCAGTAGATTGTATATCAGATGTAAAAGAATGGACCGGGATCCACAGTTCACTAGTGGTGTCTCTCCAATAAGATAAATAGCATGCTGGGTGAACAAATTACAGGTGGGCAATTGACAAAATAGAGATTCATACACATATCATGATGACTACTATGAGATTTAATTAGGGCATTACGACAAAGAACATAGACCGCCATCCAGCATGCATCTATGCCTAAAAAGTCCACCTTCAGGTTAGCATCCGCACCCCTTCCAGTATTAAGTTGCAAACAATAGACAATTGCATTAAGTATGGTGCGTAATGTAATCAACACAAATATCCTTAGACAAAGCATTGATGTTTTATCCCTAGTGGCAACAGCACATCCACAACCTTAGAACTTTCTGTCACTGTCCCAGATTCAATGGAGGCATGAACCCACTATCGAGCATAAATACTCCCTCTTGGAGTTACAAGTATCAACTTGGCCAGAGCCTCTACTAGCAACGGAGAGCATGCAAGAACATAAATAGCACATATATGATAGATCAATAATCAACTTGACATAGTATTCAATATTCATCGGATCCCACCAAACACAACATGTAGTATTACAAATAGATGATCTTGATCATGATAGGCAGCTCACAAGATCTAAACATGATAGCACAAGAGGAGAAGACAACCATCTAGCTACTGCTATGGACCCATAGTCCAAGGATGAACTACTCACGCATCAGTCCGGAGGCGGGCATGGTGATGTAGAGCCCTCCGGTGATGATTCCCCTCTCCGGCAGGGTGCCGGAGGCGATCTCCTGAATCCCCCGAGATGGGATTGATGGCGGCGGCGTCTCTGGAACTTTTTCCGTATCGTGGCTCTCGGTGCTAGGGTTTTCGCGACGGAGGGATTAAGTAGGCGAAGGGGCAGCGCAGGGGGGTGCCCGAGGGGCCCACACCATATGGCGGCGCGGCCAGAGGTGGGGCCGCGCCGCCCTATGGGGTGGCCACCTCGTCGCCCCTCTTCGTCTCCTCTTCGGACTTCTGGAAGGCTCCGTGCAAAATAAGACCGTGGGCTTTTGTTTCGTCCAATTCCGAGAATATTTTCTGTGTAGGATTTCTGAAACCAAAAACAGCAGAAAACAGGAACTGGCGCTTCGGCATCTTGTTAATAGGTTAGTGCCGGAAAATGCATCAAAACATCATAAAGTGTGAACAAAACATGTAGGTATTGTCATAAAACTAGCATGGAACATAAGAAATTATAGATACGTTGGAGATGTATCACCGCCCGCGAAAAATTGCCTAAATGGCTGTCGCGGCGAGCCGCTGCAGTTATGTGGCTGAAGCGGACAAATCCACCGTCGCCAATGGCTCCAACGTTTTACATACATGCGGTGAAAGTCAAGGGAGGCGCACGGACTGGGGGGGCTCTCCCGCGTCCGTAGCCACCCGCCGTCGCCGCCAGAGCAGAAGTCGCCCGCGTAGGCTGCTCTCCCCCACCCGCGCCGGCTAGAGCAGAAGTCGCCCGCGCCGGCCGCTCTCCCCCACCCGCGCCGGCCAGAGCAGGGGACGCCCGCGCCTGCCGCTCACCCAGCCACTAGCGCCGGCCGGCCAGTGCAGAGGACCCCCGGGCCGGCCGCTCTCCCAGCCACCCGCGCCGGCCACAGTCGGCGTTCCACCGCCCATCCTGCGGGAGTCGTCGGCGACGCCCAGCTTGCGGGAGTCGTCGGCGACTCCCAGCTTGCAACAGCTTGGGTTGGAGGCGTGCAACCACTGTGTGGGACGGAGGTGGCGGCCATCGCGACGGATTGAGCCGAAGCCGCGCGGGATGGCACCTGCGGCTGTCGCGTGGGATTGAGGTGGCGGGGGTTGCGCGTGATGGTGACCCGCAGCCGTCACATGGGAAGAAGGCGGCGGTGCGCGGGATTGAGGCAGCGAGTGTCACGCGCGGGACATGCGGCCGTTGCGTGGGAAGATGACTGTGGCGGCGCGCTCAATCAAAGCCAGCCGTCGCGAGGAAAGGCGGATGCGGCGCTCCATAGAGGTCGGCCGTCGCCGGGGACGGAGGCGGCGGTGTGCTCCATTGAACCAGCAGGGTAGTTGTGGAGGAAGGACATTTGGGGGAGGACCGAGAGGAAGGAAAATTCGGAAGGAGGATGGGTGGCGGCGCCTACGGCGACCTGCGGGACGGCTCCGACGGCTACCTGCAGTGCGGATCTGGCGGCGACCTGCCTACCGAACGGCGTGGGAGAGCTCAGCGGGGACGGCCATGGAATAGCTTCACGCGATTTTTTTCTCACGAGCAAGTGATAAGGATAGGGACAGGTGGTGGGACCTAGTGGGACGCGTGGCGGACGGTCGAGGCGGAGGTTGCCAGCCTCCGCCTGATCCAAAGCATTTTCCATAAGTTTAGCTAGTACTCCGTACAGTAGTACTAGTACCTCGCGTGCATGTTCATCGGCTCCCTCCAAGCATTTTCGCAGGCTCGCAGCGGATCAGAAACATCGCTCGCCGCGTGACTACAAAATGAGAGCGCATACGGAACGTGCGAGACCAGACAGAGCATGAAGCGGCGTGGCGGCGCCATTTAACCATGTAAAGCCACCGAACAGCGTAAGTGGCTACCGTAAAAGCCACATAACTGAGATGCAGCTGAAGCGGCTACGGCCATATCATCCGGCGGACACGCCATTTACATCCTGAATGTGGCATCTTGTTAATAGGTTAGTGCCGGAAATCATGTAAAAGTGCAACGAAGTGTAAGCAAAACATATATGAATTGGTGTAAAACAAGCATGGAGCATCAAAAATTATAGATACGTTTGAGACGTATCACTCCCATGTAGTTCTCCAATGCACACCATTATTTAGGATCTCCAACAACACATGATTCTTTCAATGGCGCATTATGCACTCTCAGATATTTCAGAGTCATGCTACAACAATAATTACTAAGCATATGATTAAAATAACATCTAACATGACATGCAAAAGTCTATGCCACAGTCTAAACAAGCTTCCTTTTGCATCACTATATGCATGAGATTTTACTCGTCTCCAACACCAATCAATTTATTTGAAACAACTCTCATAGATAATAATCAACAAGGACCAGAGAGCTAATCATACATAAATAAAGAATACTAACGAGCTCTGAACAAAATTCAAGTGAAACAACAAGAGCTAAACGCAGTACTAGCAAACTAGAACACTCGCAGAACAATAAGAGCGAAAACTAGAGCCTTCTATGAAATGAAAACGGAGTGTGTCTCTGCAAAACAAATATATTGGGGTCCAACCATATGCTACAACAAACAAAACAAAAAAACAAAAAACAAAAATAAAGACGCTCCAAGAACAACACATAGCATATGAAACAATAAAAATATATCGTCTTGAAAGATGACTTGATACTTTGTTGATGAAGAAGGAGATACCATGGGCATCCCCAAGCTTTGACACTTGTACCTCTTGGATATTTCTTGGGGTGACATGGGCATCCCCAAGCTTGAGATTTTGTCCATCCTTCATCTCATCGCCTCATTCCTCTCTCCCTACACTTGAAAACTTCCTTCATACAAAACTTCACACAATTCTTATTAGCAGCATTAGTGCAATCAAAATAACAAATCCACTTGGGTTCAGTTATAACATAAGTCAAACATCCATTAAAACATTTAGCTACTGTAGCACCTTCTTTGGAAATCTCTTTCTCTCAAAAGAATTCAAAAAAAAAAAAGACCAAGAGGCAAATGCAAATGCTGATAGAAATATGTCAAAGCAGAACAACAGGTAAAGATCGATTTTTTCGAAAATCCTATGTTGCTCAAATAGAAAAGTGCAAAACTTACGGAAATTAGATAATAACCTAGGGCATATGCACAAAAATTGGCAGCTCAAAATTATGTCCTGGCTGGGAATATGATTTTTTTATGACAGCACAAAATCTGTTTCAGGACAACAACTTCCCCAAATCTTACTTTCTTCCTATTAGAGGCTATTCTTGGCACAAAAACGAAAAAAAGGATAAGAAGAGGTTATTACAGAGGTAATAACTTCCAATACTCAACAAAAGAAAGATTACAGAAATAAACATGGGTTATCTCCCAAGAGTGCTATTCTTTAACGCCTTTCTGCTAGGCGCAGTAGTTTGAGAAGATGCTCACATAAGAAATATGAATTGAAGTAAAAGAGAGCACTAAGAAGCAAATATGAAACACATTTAAGTCTAACCCACTTCCTATGCATAGGAATCGTGTACACAAATAAATCCACAAAGAACAAAGTGACAAACATAGGGAGATAAAACAAGAGTAACTTCAAAACTTTTAGCATATAGAGAGGTGTTTCAGTACCATGAAAACTTCTACAACCATATTTTCATCTCTCATAATAATTTTCAGTAGCCTCATTAAAAAACTCAACAATATAACTATCACATAAAGCATGCTTTTCATGATCTACAAACACATAATGTTTATCAAGCTCAAAAATAGTGGGATTAAAACATTCAAACCCACTTTTAACAATTTTATAACAAGATGATTAATCATTCTCAAGAGGTATGGAGCTCCGAGATAAAGTCAAGACCCCTCCAATCTCATTTTCAATAGTAGTACAATTAATATTATCAACCAATATAGGACCATCATCTAGAGCTTTATCATAAACATTTTCTAAGCAAAACTCTTTAGTACCATGCATTTCGAAGTTAGGCACAAATAAAGGATTATCATAAGATTTATCAAAATAGCATGGATTATCATAGATAACAGGAGCACAATTATTATCACAAGATTTACTCATAGTAAATATTTCAAGAGAATCCACGGGAACATAACATTCAGCCTCCTTTGGTAAGCATGAGGGACAATCAAATAATGTAAGGGTCTAAAGAATTACTCTCATTAGAAGGTAGGCACATGTAGCTAATCCATTCTTCCTCCTTTTGTTCATCACTCTCCTCCTATTTTTCATCTAATGAGCTTTCAGGTTCAGCAATTTCATCGTCCACAGGTTCCTGCAAATTGTGGATACATTCTTGTGCATGACTGAGTCTCTCTTTATAATCAATGCTATAACAATTATTGCTGAAATTTTGTATGCAATAACCAAGGATAGAAGATACCATATCTTTATGTTTATTACAAGCAACACAGGTTTCATAATTTTTGGACATGAAGGATTCTATTTCAGAAGCTCCCATAAATACGACAAATTGTTCTACTTCTTCAAATCCAAGATGAATATAGTTATTCCAATGATAGTTCACAATTAAAACTCCTTTACTAAATCCACATTGGAATTTAAGATGTTTAGTATCCTATTCAGAGCAACAATTTATATCATGGCATTTAAGCAAAATTTTAGCAATTGGATTCAACTTTTGTAACATGCCTCTCATGAATTTACCCTTATATGATTCTCTATACTTTATAAAATGTTCCATAGAGGTTCTAGCATGTTCTTCCATAACAACAGTTTTTTAGATTTTCGGTTTTTCAAAATTTTATGGATTTTTGGGTATATAAGAAAAATAAAACAAGACAAAAATAAACTACACAAAAGTAAACTAAACAAAACACAACTAAACAGAAATAAACTAAGCACAAATAAACTAGACAAGACAAAATAAAATAAAATAAAATAAAAACAGAGAGACAAGTGAAGTGTACTCCCCGGGTGAACTTATGAGTAGAGCAATACCTCCCCGGCAACGGTGCCAGAAAATAGTCTTGATAACCCACAAGTATAGGGGATCACAAAGTCTTCGAGGGAAGTAAAACCAAAATTTATTGATTCGACACAAGGGGAGGTAAAGAATACTTATAAGCCTTAACAGCGGAGTTGTCAATTCAGTTGCACCTGGAAAAGCACTAGTAACAGGGGTGATGTGAAAGCAGCAGTAATATGAGAGGAATTGCAATAGTAACACAACAGTAGCACAGAGGAGATGGCACAGGAAAATATTCCAGTGTGTAGTTGACTGTAGAGCAATGATGATGATAGAAGGACCGGGGTTCCCAACTATCTACACTAGTGGTAACTCTCCAAATAACATGTGTTGGGTGAACAAATTATAGTTGGGCAATTGATAATTGTGAGTGCATGAAAATGCATGCTATGATAAGATAAAAGTTACTGTAGTATTTAATTGGGCATTACAACATAATACATAGACAGTAATCAAACTGCATCTATTACTAATAATCCACCTTCAGGTTATCATCCGAACCCCTTCTAGTATTAAGTTGCAAGCAACAGATTATCGCATTAAGCAATGTGTGTAAAGTAAACAATAGAATTATCCTTAAACAAAACATTGTTGTTTTCTCCCTAGTAGCAACAACACATCTACAATCTTAGAAGTTATTGTCACTCTTCCAGAAAACTGGAGGCATGAACCCACTATCGAGCATAAATACTTCCTCTTCAAGATACATGCAACTACTTGATCAGGGTAACTACAAGTACCAGAGAGCATGCAAGATCTTAAATAATAGTAGTATGATAATATGATGAACAATCTTATCACAATTCCACAATTTATCGGATCCCAACAAACACAACACGATTACATCATATGGATCCCAATCATGTAAGGCAGCTCATGAGATCATTGTATTGAATACATGGGAGAGAGAGTACCAACTAGCTACAGCCGAGAACCCGTACTCCATGGGGAACTACTCACGAACCATCATGGAGTCGAAGTGGAGGCGGTGGAGTCAATGGAGATGGCTCCAGGGGTCAATCCCTGCTCGGAAGGGTGCCGGAACAGGATCTTCTGACCCCCAAAACTTGTCTGGATGATGGTGGCGGCGATGGAACTTTTCATGGGCAGAGGCTTGCTCTTTTAGGGTTTTTGCGTCGAAGGGAATTTATAGGCGGAAGGGTGAGGTTGGTGGCCACCTGGGTGGCCCACACCATGCCATGGCGCGGGCCCACCCTTGGCCGCGCCATGGGGTGGTGTGGCCGCCCTATGGCGCCCCTCCGTCTCTCCTCCGGACTTCGTATTCGTTACGGTAAAATAAGAGGTTTGGCTTTTGTTTCGTCCAATTCCAAGAATATTTCAATCGTAATGGAACCTCTTTTTTGTGCATCACATCACAAGAACTAGAATACATGATTAGTATATTAGCACTAAATCAAAAATCTGGTGGTGGTACTCTCACAACTCACATACAACTTATAAGAAAGGTAAATCTTACCGCTCCAAAGTGAATTAGAATTGCTTACCAACTTGGATTTGTGAACTAGTGCACGGATGTGATTAAGCGAATATCACGGGTATAAGACTATCACATGACAACCAGGGTATATGGTGGGGATTATTTTGGGTACCTAACAACACCAAAATACTAATCCTAGTGCTGATCGTCTAACACAACACCCTTGGAAACACACACAGTGGAGATAAATGGGCAATTGCAACTCTGAAAATGAGCTCAGATATGAAGCACGTCGGAGTATATGCTCGTGTTGCAATGGACAAGAGAGAAACTAGCAATATCTCAATGTAAACATGCATAATATTGCTCAATCTACTAGTCCAAACAGCAGTATATGATAGCTCGAAAACAGCAAAGTATAACACGGAACTTGCAGCCACTTTTCTCTCTTTTTTGATTTTCTTTTCTTTTTTTAATCACTTTCTATATGTATATATATTTCACAATTACTGTAGCTACAGTAAAAATCGATTTTCGTTAGACAACAATATGTCGCACCGCGGTAATTTTTTGTCAACACTGACACAAACGTGTCACTGAAAATTCCTATATGAGCAGCCTGTGGAGCACACAGATATGCTAGTCTCGTAGGTGAAAGTGCCTACATAAATTTTTAGTAGAAAGGTTGTGTCTATGGTTGGCAACAAAATGGCAAAAGGAATCTATGTGGAGCCGGTATAGACAAACAAAAGAAAAAGGACTCAAATATGTACACTGAAATTGATGGATCTCGGAGACTCCGACAACGACCTAAAAACGTAAGATGTAGAAATACAAACCCTAGGCAATATACTAGACGAGTTGGTGGAAGAAAAGTTACGCAAAAACAAAACGACGACCAACACAAGAACTAGTAAATCGATGCTATCTAAGGCTATGGAAAAACTACAAACCCTAATATTTTTTGCTTTTTCTGTATAGGACACAACTCAGAACTCAACTATGGGGTGGATTTGTGGATGCTTACAGAGGAAATGCTGGAATCTGATACCAAGATGATAAGGGGTGGCCCGATCTTTGCAGTAAGCGAGTTGAATGGTGATGAACACTGCGGTGAACTCGATAAATATGGTGGAAGATAACTTGTATGATGCTGACGAGTCTCTCGATCGATCCCTGTCACCAATGCAACAACTCTCAACCCTGCAAGATATTCGCAACTCCATACACTTGCGCATGTAGCCGACAACCACGAAGCGGTAAATTGCAATCTTCTAATCCCCAATAGAACAACATATCACACAAACTTCAGTAGCATAAAACTCCAGATTGAAACGAATTGGAGAGTATAGAATTCAGTAGTTTTGCGTAGCAAACAACTATGAACTAGGGTTTATCTTAAACATGGTCTAAACCTAAAATCCACAACTTTCAAGGATATATAAAGGCTATTGGACGTCCAACATAGGGTTGGGGTCGAAATCAATCATATCTCTAACTTTCCTAACTTGAGAAAACTTATATCTGGAAACTCGCAAAAACGATCGTCGACTTGTTTCGGTCATTACGTCTGGTACGTGACGAACCGGTGTATGAGGGCCAACCCATTGGAAATTACATGAAATTATCTTTCCAACAAGTGCTTATTTACCTGATTCGGAGTTGGTATAAAAAGCCACTTCCGTTTCAAATTCCAGGTATACTTGAGAGCCTCCAATGCTCAAGACACGGCAAGACTTTTGCACTTCAACGCCGACCGGGGATTTTCAGGTATGCTTGGCTCAATTGATTGTATGCATTGGAGTTGGAAGAATTGTCCAGCGGCATGGCATGGTGCTGGTGTGAAGTTGATGAAGGAGAATTTATGCGCAACGTTGAGTGGAACCCCAAGAAGAATTGTATGATGAGCACAGCAGGAAGTTTTCCCTCAGTAAGAAACCAAGGTTTATCGACCAGTAGAAGAAAAACGTTCTCTCCCGAGGTGTTGCGAACCAACTCGTGGCAGGGCGCACTGCCGGCGTCAGCAGCAACGTGGAGACTTGCGCACAAACAACCAAGTACTTTGTCCCCAACTTTCAGCGAGGTTGTCAAGCTCACTGATTTTGCTGAAAACAAAGGATTAAACAAAACGTGTGGAAGAAGAATTGTTTGTAGAGAACAGAACAGAAAAATGATGTAGAAGATTGCAATTAAAAGAAGAAGGACCGGGGTCCACAGTTCACTAGAGGCGCCTCCCCAATAAAATAAATATGCTGGCTAAACAAATTACAGATGGGCAATTGACAAACAGAGATTTTACGCTAATGGTTGGTGCATAATAAATGTTATGAAAGTATGCGGGCATTACAACAATATACATAGACCGTAATCCAACTGCATGATCTATGACTAATAATCCACCTTCAGGATTGCATCCGCGACACCCTCTAGTATTAAGTTGCAAGCAACGGACTATCGCTTTAAGCAATGTGTGTAAAGTAAACGATGAAACTACCCTTGAATAGAACACCGCTGTTTTCTCCCTAGTAGCAATAACACATCTACAACCGTAGAGAACAAGGTCACTTCCCATGGTTAAATAGAGGCATGAACCCACTATCAAGCATAAATACTCCCTCTTGGAGTCGCTAGCATCTACTTGGCCAGAGCATCTACTAGAAACGGAGAGCATGCAAGATCATAATAACATAATACATAATCTCAACCAAAGCAATCTCTCTATAGATCGGATCCACGTCAAACCAACATGTAGCAATTACAAATAGATGATCTTGATCATGTTAGGCAGCTCACAAGATTTATACATGAAGCACAACAAGGAGAGGACAGCCATCTAGCTACTGCTATGGACCCATGGTCCCGTGGAGGACTACTCACGCATCACCTCGGATGAAGACATGGCCATGTAGAGGCCTCCGGCGGTGATTTCCCTCTCCGGCAGGGTGCCGGGATGGACTGTAGAACCCTCCCGAACTAGGGTTTCGGTTGACGGCGGCGTCGGAACTTTTCGTGGATGGAGGCTCTCATTTCTGGGGTTTTCCCGATACGAGGAATAAATAGGCGGAAAGGCGGAGCAAAAGAGGCGACGAGGCGCCAGTACAAGAGCCAGGCGCGGCCAAGGGTGGGGTCGCGCCTGCCCTATGTACTGCCATGTGGCAGCTCTCCTGCGCGTGTCCTTCTGGCTCCGTCTTCGTCCCAGAAAAATAAGACTCTGGGCTTTTGTTTCGTCCAATTCCGAGAAACTTTCATGTACAACTTTTCTGAAACACAAAAACAGCAGAAAACAGGAACTGGCACTGCGTTAATAGGTTAGTCCCAGAAAATGCTAAAAAGTGTGGAAAAGTGCACATAAAACATATAAGAATTGTAACAAAACAAGCATGGATCATCAAAAATTATAGATACGTTTGGGACGTATCAACATCCCCAAGCTTAACTCCTGCTCGTCCTCGAGTAGGTAAGTGATAACAAACAAATAATTTTTGAGGTGACATGCTGTCACACTACTTTGATCAATCTAAGTGTAAAAGCAAGCATAGCTGGAATCATAGAATCCTAACATAAGCATGATAGATATAATCAAACAATGAAACTTAATAATCATGCTAAAACATGAATAGTAATCAAACAAAAGAAAATGTATAACGTGCATGGAAAGCAAAGTGATTTTCAAGAGCATAGCATAGATACATAATAAAGTGGTACTCAGCTTGTCCCATAAGTGGAAGCAAAACATAAATGCTTGGACACCTTTAAAAGATTATAAGGATGACTAGAAACAAAAAGTTTGAACAAGCAATACCATAATTATGAATCAATCAATAAAATCTTGGGACCACGCACATAAAACTAAGAATGACAACTATGCTCTCATAAGTGGTGCATAAACTAGAAAGTGGAGACTCAACATAAAAGTAAAAGAAGGTCTCTCTTTGAGAGGCAAGTAAGATCACTCATGTGCTAGAGCTTTTTATTGAAACAACAAGAGTATAAAATGCACTTTTGAGAGGTGGATGATGTCAACGGTAAGTACAAAGCATATGGGTTGTGCAAAAGTGCTACTTCTAAATCGCAAGCCTCATGCATAATTGCTACTAGTGCTCACACCTCGTCCTACTCACCTCGGATCACCATTAGCTCTCATCACATACAAGTTGTTTTAACCGAGTATCACAAAGGGGTACCCCGTGCCTCCTGTACAAAGGTCCTAGGAGATGCATTGCTTTTGATTTCTCATTTTTAAAGAATCTTCAACTTGGGACATCCATACCGGGACGACACGAGCAACAGATAAATAGACTCCTCTTATTTTTTTGATTGCTAGAAGCTTTCTCATAAGAGATTGAGGATTTGTCCAACTAAAACTTCCACCATGATACATGGCTTCGGTTAGCGGCCCAATATTCTTATCTAACAAAAATGTATACTCAAACTATTTTGCATGGATAATCTCCTTCATTTCAGACAAGATGAACATGCATAGCAACCCACATGATATTCAGCGGCAAAGCACGCTGAGGTGTCCCCAGTATTTCAATGGTTACCACACAACAAGCAACTTAAAAGAGCTACGGTTACACAAGGAACACACGCTAGGCACAATAGTCATTTTTGACTACTTTCCCATGAGCAACAAAAATATAATACTTTGAAATTTAAAGGTAGCACATGAGCAAACTACTAAGGAATGGAAATGAAATACCACATATAGGTAGATATGGTGGACACTTTGGCATATTTGGTTTTTGGTGGTTGGATGCATGAATAAAATACTCACACAAATGGAGGCTAGAAAAAGACCGGGTGCGACCAACCAAGAGAGCATAATGCTCATAATCATGCACAGCGACAAAATATATTAATCAAAGCATAACGTGATACACAAGTTGCAAACTAAATGATCATAGAGGCAAGAATTGACTGGAATGTAGTCATAACATGTTGCAAAACATGTGCCAAGTCGACCCAAATAAAAACATTCGCAGGAGAATATATACCACAATATTATGCTTTTCTATTGTATGCTAAAAACAATGCATGAAACCTTCAATGGCACACTAAACACTCTTAGTATTTGAGACTAATCATAATGAAAATATAATTAACAAGCTCATCATGAGAATAACATCTAGCAAGATATGCAAAAATAATTATGCCACAGTCTAAAAATGCTTCCATTTGCATCACATACACTAACGCCAACCAAATTAAACCAAACAACTATCATATATGAAAAACAAGTAAATGTCCAGAGAGCTATTGAAACTCAAATAAATGTAAAAGTGGAGCGTGTCTCTCTCCAACGCAAAATGCATAACAGTGGAGCGTGTCTCACTCCAAAATAAACATGCAAAACAGCGGAGCGTGTCTCACTCCAAAGTAAATATGCAAAGCGGTGGAGCGTGTCTCACTCCAAAGTAAACATGAATGATGGGATCCAACTTTATTGAAAGTACACACATCAAAAAGTAAAGACGCTCCAAGGATAACACATATCACATGAAGGAATAAAAATATAGCATGTTGAAAAATGACTTGGTGCTTTTTGTTGAGTAAGAGGGCTGTGACATCCCAAAATTTTCTAAATTTTGGAATGTAAAGTAGAAATAAATTTAATACTTGATTGTTTGAACTTGATTAAAAATTCACAAGGAATTAAAAAATTTGAAGTTATTTTCAAAGAATTCTGGTTTCAAAGTATTTTCAAAATTAAACATATTTTAGCTTTCAAGGTTTTCGAATTCTTAAAGGATTTCTATTTAAGAAAACAAAACCCTAGAAATGTTCTACTTGCAAAATAATGCCTAAGTAGCCATATAGGCTAAGTGCATATACTTATTATTTTATTTCCACAAATGGATTAAAACAGATTCCTTAGATTCCTAAAACTGTATTTTGATTTTTACAAATTTTACAAATTTGTTTGATTCCATTTGAAGACCTAAAACAAAAGTTATAAAAGAAAATAGAAAAAAAGGCAGACCGGCCCAATTGGGCCAACAGCCAAGACATGCCCAACTAGCCAAGCCTCTTCCACCTCCCACGATGTTCTTGGTTGAGGGCACGTAGTCACAGGAGCCAGGGCTGGGGAATACCCTGGAATCATGGTGGTCTCAGACCAGGAAAAGGCTGGCATCAAAGGATCGGAGGAGTTTTGATTCCTTGGTCATTGCCACGGCCTGGCTAATCTGGAAGCAACGTAACGCCAGGGTTTTTGGTAACGTCCGGGATCAATGTGATGTCTCGCAGCTAGTGGATAGGATCCATGATGAGTTTAAGCTCTGGAGGAGTGCGAGAGAGGGAGTGGAGGAGCCCCTACAGCAAGAGTGAGGCCTAGGGTTTTGGTGTGGAGTGTTGGCGGGTTATGCTGATTGTGTGCAATCGATTGTAATCTCTTGTATTATTGTTCTCTACCTTCTATAAAAATATGGCACGCAATTTGCGTGCTCTCGAAAAAAAAAGGCACGTAGTCATAACAGTTAACCTTTCCCTCAATTCCCCCTCAAATTATAGCCACCATTTGCTCGCGACTTCAATACAAAAATTACTCCTCTCCTAAACACGGTTCCATTCAGAGAATTTATTTCCGAATTGGTGGCCTCAGTCACACAAACCAACGCCGTGAACTGAATGCCACCCGTCGGCATACACCTCCCGATCTCTCTCCTCAGCCCATATCATTGAGAACCAAGAGGAGCACCGTGTGTCCGTTGTTCTTCTCCACCACTTTCATTCACAAAGTTTCTCCAGATAAGCTCTGTACCGCTCGTACCAACTGATGCGGCCTAAGGCCACGTGGGTTGCCCGATCTCACGAATTGACCGAGGGAAAGGCGGGGGAGAGGAAGAACACGAAGAACACGGCGAAGAACACGATGAACACACGCGAACGCACGCAACACAACCCGATACAATTCCGGTTTACTCCCGATAGCCCGAACCACTATCCCGATAGAATCTCTCAAGGGAGAGACACGCGGTAGAATCCCCGAGAGGAAGATCGGTATACGATCGGTGGAATCACACGAGTGAGAGACCGGTGGTAGAATCACAAGTGTGAGAGACTAATCATATAAGGAGTGCCTTGTACAATAGATTATGATAATCTAAGGAGGGGTTTCCCTAATCCCAAAGGGATGGTGGAGGCATAAGCCTAGGTTCTCTCAAGTTCAACTCTAACCTAATGAAGGGGGAGGTGGGAGCCTATATATAGGGAGCCACCAAAGGAGGGGTAGTTTAGGCATACAAAGGGATAAAGGGTTCAGATTTGATGCTCTTTGCAGTGGGGCGTCAGGGCCAGCACATGTAGGGCGATAGGGCCGGCGCGGGTAGGGCGGCGATGCCGTCATCCTCGAGCGTAGTGGCGGTGCGGCGGTGCCGGTCTTCCTGGCGCGTCTCCTTATCCTCGACGTTCTCTTCCATGCTTCCACGACCTCGGCCTTGAGTCCTCGAGCCTCCATGGTGTCGTCCACTTCCTCCGTACTTGGCGATGTGTTCCTATCATGGTCATATGAAGGAGGATGAAGTAGAATACCATTCATGAGAGACAATTGTAGGCACGCATAAAGGAGAAGATTCACCTTTGCGTGACGTGTCGGCGTTGACGCACATGATGCGGTGGAGACCGAAGGTCGCCCCGTATCATCTCCCCCACTTGAAAAAGAGTCGTCCTCGACGATGAGTCTTCGTGAACGTGTAGAGGAGGTAGATGACACCAACGCTTGAATGTCCCTTCACTTGTCAATAGCCCTATGAATAGCACAAGAAAAGCAAAGGAGCAATCAAAGCGTAGCCAAAGTTCAATGGATTTAGGAAGAGGGCGCAAGTAGAAGGAGGTCACCTTATCAAAGTGTCGGTGTGCTCTCATTGAGAGGTCTTGTGTAGTGGAAGTGTGCGGGCAAAACCACTCATTGGAGCTCACGTGTATCATGCTCTCAAGAGCTCTTTTTGTCAACTCGTGCTCAATCGAGGTTGACATTGGAGTGTGGGTACCTACACACATGTTAGACAACAAGAACAATGTGTGTGCATGGTATATGAACACATCATCCATCATGATGCGCCATTTATTTTGCACATCACCATTAGCGGTAAGCAAGATATTATAGTACACATGGTGAATATGCGGGGAAAACTTAGGAACATGCTCAACATGGATAGGTGCAAAGTCTCCAAAAGGTGAGAGAGCTATGGGGGCAATCTCATTCACAAGCATATGAACATCATTGCAAACCAAGCATTGGAAAGAGAAAGTATTCAACATTTTGGTTGCATTAATGGGAGAATATTGCAAGCATGTAGCACAAAACATGTTCAACATTTGATCATTGTTGTCGACAAACCTAGGGAAAGAGCAATTGTTCGGCAAGGTTGTCACAACACAAGCATCATTATCAACATTGCAAGCAATACATGGGAAAGAGAAATTGTTCGACATATTGCAAGCAATAGGATAGAAATCGAAACACTCATAGCATGGCATGGTCAAAGGGTCACAAGCAACTACTTCCACATGATCAACAATGGCACAAGTATCACAAGGGAAAGTGAAAGAAGCATATGACATAGCAATAGGATCATCCAACTCATGCAAGCACTCACAAATCATCATGTCCACTAGTGGGATCATGGCATCATCAACACCCATATAGGTACCTTTGTAGTCCCGCTCATATGAGGTAGGTGTTGTGGAAGAGGTAGGCTCGATGTGGCCTCCATGTTCATCTTCACTCAAGCATGGTGTGATATCATCATCTTCATGCACCATGTACATCTTCTCCATGATCGGCGTCTCGTCATCCATGGAACCTAATGAGACACAAGGAAACACACTAGAGGTAGAGGGTAAGTTGTTAGAATTCGAAATGGCCTCACATGACCTATCAACTACCGCTCTCATCTCACTTGGTGTATCACTCATGCTCTCGAAGTGGAGGCACTCATCAAGCTCACATATAGTGGAGTCACTCATCTCACATATAGTGGAGTCGCTCATCTCACATATAGTGGAGTCCCTCATCTCCATGGCAATGGCGTCGTCGATGTCCGAGCAACCTAGCAAAGAGGAAGACAACACAAGCGGAGTAGAGGTTAAGTTGTTAGAAATCGAAACATCCTCACTCGACTCATGGTGTGTATCACTCTTGCTCTCAAGGTGTTTGAAGTAGGATTTGCACTCGGCTTTGTCTTGGAGGGTCATTTTGGCCTCTCGAGCATCTAGCTCGGCGAAGTATGCTCTCATCTCGGCTTGCTCTTGTGGGGTCATCATGTATATGGCTCACTAGGATAGGTGTATGTGTATGTGATGGAAGGAAAGCTACACAAGTATCCCACCTTTCAAGAAAGTATCGGAAAAATGGTTCAAGTCAAGAGCAAAGTCGAAATGTATCGGGGTTACTCACACACACACTCAAAGCACACGCAAAAGGCTAAGAAACACTATATGTGGTGGATAAGGGGTGGATAGCAAACGAAAAAGATCAACGGAAAAGTCTATTGTCAAATGTGGGTAAGATCCAAAGTCAAATGTCAAAAGTGGTGATCTATGTCCAGGAAACACGGAAACACACACAAAGGAGAACAATGGGGTTAGCGCGACCAAGGAAGTGAGCAAGTGACAAAGATGGTCCTAACGAAGACTATATGCTCGATGTCACGCTAACACAAGAGAGACCGTAGCTTGGTTGCACAAGAAAGAAGCAACAAGATTTGCACAAATGCCACTCTTCTCTTTTCTCTCTTAGTGCGCACAAGCTTTGCACTCTTTTGTATCGGTGGACACACACTTCTTTTTCTATTTCTTTTTTTCTTTTTCTCTTTTTTTTTTCACTCTTTTTTTCTATGCTTAGGAGCTTTCTTTTTCTCTATGTCACACTTTTTCTTCTTTTGTGTATCTTTCTCACCGAGCTTGCTTCGGAGCTTTGCTCAACACAACGCACACACACCCTCTCACGGTCGTGACACTTGTGCAATGCTTCGCAACGCTCGGAAAGCCACTCTCAATGGGATAGGTACGCAAAGGAAGAAAAGGCTACAAGGGGTAGGGGAGGCAAGTTATACCTATTGACGTTAGGCGGTGTCAAGCACACGAACTTGCGATGGCGAAGTGGTGGTGTCGAAGTGGCGAAGATGCGCCGGAATCCGGGGTGCCGATGTCGTTGTCGCGGTGTTGATGTAGGCGCGGAAGCGGTTCTCACGGACCAAAGGCACTCCAAAACGGAAACCGGGCAATTTAAGTGAATGCCCGAAAAGTTGGGTCAAAACGAGCGGTCAAAAGTTGGGCTCCAAAAATCGTCAAAAATTAGAGGTAGGCTATGTAGAGTATATGGAGATTGATGTTAAAGTTTAGAGTCAAACGGGCGTCGGAAAGTTGTCAAAATTTGGGGCAAAAAGTTGTGTCAAAGTGAGCTGAGATTTGAACAGCACATGATCCTGGGCGGCAGTCTGCCGATTGTTGTACGGCCGGCGGTGCCGGGACTCGCGCCCGGCCGGCGAGTGCCGGTCCTGGTCAAGGCGGCGGTGCCGGCTCGGTGGAGATGGCGCTGCACGGAATTGGCCTCGGTGGTTGCCGGCGCGTGAGCTGCGCGGGCGGTGCCGCGAGCGGGAGATCGGAGCGGGCCAGGCGAGTGGGAGCTGTGCGCGCGCGCGTGGTGGAGCGGAGCTGGGGCGGCGCTGGCTTGGGCTTGGGGCGCGGTGGGCGAAGCTGCTGCTCGAGGGGAGCTTGGTGGATGCGAGGCGGGGCGAGCGGCGGCCAGGGGCTGTTGGTGTGGCTCGGGGCTGATGGCGCAGGCGCGCGTGGTGGCTTGGCGGCGCGATGCAGCGGGGCGAGGAAGTGGAGCGGCCCGGGCGTGCTGGTCACAGGGGCGAGGTGAGCGGAGGCGAGCGGAGGCGAGGTGAACAGCGGCCAGGGGCCAGGCAGGGCGGATGGCGGCGGCGGCAGTGCCGCTGAGTATGAACCGGCAGTGCCGGTGAGCACGGGTTCGAGCACGAACACGAAGAACAGCGGAAATTGGCTCACAAATCCGTCGATTGGAGGAGAAATACAACGAATTTGACCATGAAATTTTGCAGGGGTGTAGATCAGCCACTAAGACAACAGATCTGTGGAACAAAACCACAAAAAACTCAACAAATCCAGAGATCCAAATTCGAGCTATTTTTTGGGGAAAATTTTTTGGGGTAATTTTTGGGCGAAATTGGTGAAATTGGAGGGTCAAATTCGTGGCAACCTTTGCTCTGATACCATATGATGCGGCCTAAGGCCACGTGGATTGCCCGATCTCACGAATTGACCGAGGAAAAGGCGGGGAGAGGAAGAACACGAAGAACACGGCGAAGAACACGATGAACACACGCGAACGCACGCAACACAACCCGATACAATTCCGGTTTACTCCCGATAGCCCGAACCACTATCCCGATAGAATCTCTCAAGGGAGAGACACGCGGTAGAATCCCCGAGAGGAAGATCGGTATACGATCGGTGGAATCACACGAGTGAGAGACCGGTGGTAGAATCACAAGTGTGAGAGACTAATCATATAAGGAGTGCCTTGTACAATAGATTTGGATAATCTAAGGAGGGGGTTTCCCTAATCCCAAAGGGATGGTGGAGGCATAAGCCTAGGTTCTCTCAAGTTCAACTCTAACCTAATGAAGGGGGAGGTGGGAGCCTATATATAGGGAGCCACCAAAGGAGGGGTAGTTTAGGCATACAAAGGGATAAAGGGTTCAGATTTGATGCTCTTTGCAGTGGGGCGTCAGGGCCAGCACATGTAGGGCGATAGGGCCGGCGCAGGTAGGGCGGCAGTGCCGTCGTCCTCAGGCGTAGTGGCGGTGCGGCAGTGCCGGTCTTCCTGGCGCGTCTCCTTATCCTCGACGTTCTCTTCCATGCTTCCGCGACCTCGGCCTTGAGTCCTCGAGCCTCCATGGTGTCGTCCACTTCCTCCGTACTTGGCGATGTGTTCCTATCATGGTCATATGAAGGAGGATGAAGTAGCATACCATTCATGAGAGACAATTGTAGGCACGCATAAAGGAGAAGATTCACCTTTGCGTGACGTGTCGGCGTTGACGCACATGATGCGGTGGAGACCGAAGGTCGCCCCGTATCACCAACCATGCCAAAACCAGCGACAAGCTCGAGTTCATCGCTAGATTACGCCGTTCTCGGTGATCATCTCGTCGAATCCTTGCACCAGAAGATGACCTCGTCGTGTTCTACCTGCAGGACATGGCGGTGCATCATGATGTCGCTGTTGGCCGCGACGTCTTCGGAGTTCATTGGATCGGTACGTCACATACGTTAATCTTGAGCTTGAATCCTTTCGTTCGTGAAACTTCTTTCACTGTATCCTACCTCCAGGACACAGTTTTGCGTCTTGCCGTTCACGTTCGCCCCGCCGCCTGTCTGCCGACCGCCGCTTCATTCGCTGCCACCGTCGTCCAGAACTACCGCGGGCTGTAGCTTATACACGGAGCGGACATGCGATTACCTGCACAACACACATGGGTATACTCCACGCGCCGTCATCACGGACATCGTCCACGACTTGAAGAACTCTGAAGACCGACGGAGCGCTCCATCTACCACGTCCGGGACAGCCGTCACCGCCTTCCTGAACGTCCGTGTTTCCTTTTTCCCCGGTACAACACCATCCTCTCTCTCGTTTGATCCGTAGAATATGGCCGTGATTAGATCACGTACTGGAAACTGTCTGGCCTATTCAATTCCTGTTTTTCTTTCTTTTGTACGTACGTGTACAGTGGTCAGACCATCTGATCGATGAGTTCGGACGTGGATTTTACTAGATCATGGCGTAACATTTGAAATTCCATATTTCATGATCCGTAGCTCCGAATCAATTGATTCCTCTTGCGTTGGAGTCACACTTTATTTATCTATCCAGTAAAGCCACTACCAAAATAGTTGAACTCATTTGCAAATATTCAAATTTAAAAATGAGAATTGGAGTATATGTTTATTATAGATTTAATTCTATATTTTTTTCCGAGATGTGATTCCTTTTTGCTAAAGTGAATCACTTGATCGCATCTATCCACCCATCTCATTTAGACACTGCCTTATTTCATTATCAATCCTCCACGTCCTGCTACCAGCGGTAATTGCTTCGTTGCTTAAGTCTGTACGTAGTTTAGAGTAGATCAAGTCAGGTTCATCTTGGACTGTTAGATCAAGATCTGAGGGTCCAAATTATCCATTAACTTAACCTGTTTTAACTATGCCGTGGATGGAGCGATCGAGCCAGCTCAAAACTAATCCGCAACTTGTAAAATTCATAGCGTGAGTTTCATAACTCCGATTAAATTGATTTTTTTTGCTTTGCATTCGTAATTTAATTCTCTACATTCTTCGTGTAGGAAGGTTTTCCATTCGGACAACTTTTGGTACACCATTAAATATGTAGCCGCTTCCGTATAATTTTGTAAAATTCAAATCTTGAGTTCTACAAGTCGGATTTTGGCAAACTTTATACTGTTGTAATCAGCAAAGCGCATAGATCATTTTAGACATTTTGCGTGGCAGTTTTGCCCACTTTATTTTCGTGGTACCCATTTGATCCGTAACATCGTCTATAAAATAAATCCTACAAACTTTTTTCGAGAGGTTTTTTTTGCGATACGCTTGTAGTGGAATTCTCTACAACTTCCTCGTAGAAAGGTCTTCCATCTAGAAAACTTCTTCTAATGACTTTTCGCGAAAAGTGTAGTCCTATGACTGGCTTCGACATAGTTCTTTAGCCAAAATGATCCTTATGATCATACCCATCTTGCAGGACCAGTTATAATTCTTTATCATGTTCACAGATAATGCATAGGTTACCCCTGGTTGTCTAGTTCATATTATTCAAATAACAATTGAGTTATTTGAGTAAATTGTGAGAATCTTAACTATAGATTCCTCCCTTGTGCAAATGTTATGTGGAGACCCTCTAATACATAGCACATATCTTGAACCAATATCGTGTCTATCCAAATCCGTTCTGAATCACTCTTTGACTTAGTTTAGAACTATTTAACTTACAAATGAGTAATTTGAGTAATTCTACATATCACTAGTTCATTACCAAAGCCTATGTGCCACCTTGTGCTATTTGTTAAGTGTTGTCACACTTTACTTGATAGTATTCTAGAAGCACCATTTGATACTTATGTGATTCTAATCACATGAGCCTTTCCAAATTCTATCTATTTGTATCTCATCGACTCCTTTCCAGTATCCATTTTCTTTCTAAGTATTTGATCATGTCATTCAATATCTCAAAGACATATCTTGCAATCCATACCTCATGCCATATCTTCTTTATCCGATGACTAAAATAAAATGAATAATAACTTGTTGTTTTCCTTGGATTTTGTTGTTGTATGAATGGTGTGTTTATGTTGTGCTATTTTTTATCTTATAGTTTCTGTGAAGAGCGACGTGTTTTGGTTGAGAGAAGTGAACGATCTTCAATTACCAAAAAGGCAAGTGACATTCAATCCTACCTACTTTATATTATGCATTAGTGTTTTTCAACTAGTATGCTTGATAGGTTTTGTTTTCAAAAGTGAAGTGTATATGCTATGCATAGTAAACTAGTAGTGTGAAGTCGCTCTCAATATACTTGCTAGGATGCTATATTTCGCTTTGCAATATCAAATGCCAATGTTGTTTCATTGCTTGGTTGTGGGTGTTTAAAAAATTTAAAATTAACAACCTTAATGAAACACCTGGGTGGAATTGGAGTGGTTTGGATTATGTTGATTGGCTACTCGGGGCTACATACTTGGCGGATTTAACCATGGTATACGGTGGTGACCTGAGGGTTAGTACACTTGTGGTTTGCCACCCAGAAATAAAGAGATTGCTATGTCTTCCGTGTTTAGTGTACTTCCAGTGCAGCCTTATGATATTATGGACGTTGTCTTGATTGAGTAAGATGCGGTTCAACTTGTTGCAAGACATTGGCTGGTAGCATAATTATAGGTGGGAACGAGTCTTGCGTGTATGCTTTCTCTCTCCTTCTGAAAGGTCTCGTCTCATTCTTCTCTCTGGGTAGAATGGGTCGTAAGGTGAAAGTGCACAACCTCTGCAGAGTTAAAAACTAAGATCTTAGCCGTGTCCCCGGTTATGGACAATTTGAGTCTCTAGACAAGGATGTACGGAATAATCTCATCACCTTTTCGAAATGATTAAAACTTGTTTAGAAACAATCTCAGGACTGGATTTTTCTCAGGGCTACATACCTGGCGGTGTCACCATGGTATGTGGTGGTGACCTGAGGATTATCCCTGTCGAGTGCCCCAGGGCTACGTACATGGTGGATTTAACCATAGTATGTGATGGTGACTTGGGAGTCATGTCGACTTGGTGTGCATGGTGGATTTAACCATGTGCCCATTTTGGTGTAAAACCTTTTCGAGAATTCAAAATTGTTTTTTTAATAAATGTAGGATAAAATTGGCTTTATGCAAATTAACACCACCAGCCAAATATCATGTAGTTAGTCTTTTACTTTTGCCACCAAATAAGTGTCATTTGTCAGTACTCATTGTACTGACCTCCATTCGTGGGGCTGCATATTCAAACGTGCAGGTTCTTCGGAAGAGGAGTACTAGTAGGATCTCGAGTCTACATTCCAACATGTCTGCCTGTGGCGCATGAAGATGATGGAGACTCATTGAAGTTTATAATTCCGCTGTGTTTTCTAGAACTCTTTTATGTGAGCTAGTCCAAGTGACTATGCAGATTGTAAGACTTTGTTTATCTCCGGACAATCTACGTTGTAATAATTTGATAATATCGCGATGTTTACTCTATTTTGTAATGTGTGTGCTATCAGTGATCCCGGGAATAGCACTATACACAGGTATCTTATCTTTATTAAAAGATAGGGTGCTACAGAATGGTATCAGAGCATAGTGTTGCCTGTAGGATCGAGACCCTAGGTTCGGATTAGAAATAGTAAGACCCTAGGATGAAAATTTTGTCTAATCCTATTTCAATCAAAAAAAATCTTTGCTTTGTGAACTTCTAGTATTTCTCATCTATTCCATCTTCAGAAATGTTTTCCTCTTGCCTTAGATGACCTACCTTATGAAATCCATCAAGGAAGTAGAGATGATGACCTTGTTCCTAAAGTGAGGGACGGATGCTTCATATGACATTCTTCGACTCTACTAGAAGTGTTGCATGGAATACCAAAGAATAACTTGAAGAAAGACTTCGATGCAACCACACAACACACGAAGATATACCGATGGAGTAGAATAGAAACTTGATGCATCCAATATAGAAATAGACTAGAACACCATTAGTTCTCTTTTGGCGAACCAACGATAAAGAACAAAGTATTGATCTTACCAAATTGAGGTATGACCATACTATCTTGCTTGTGTTTGAAAAATATTGCTTGATGCTTCCTAGATGATTGTTGTTTGCTGAATTGCTTTGATCTGCGGTGTTGGGTAGGAATCTTCTGTAGAATCTTTCTATCTATTCTCATCTATACCTAGTCCAGAAAATGTTTTCTCGGCAACTCGCCATGAAGACAACAATAGCGAAACCAACCTTGATGTTTCCTATCAAGATGAAGAAGCGTAGAATGCGAGATACGCAAAACCCTAGTTAAGGATCGATAGAAGTGTTTTCAAAACAATTCAATAATGGGGATTGAAACATTGATTCAATTTTCTCCATAGAAGTTTTTATCAAACTTGTGAGGTTGACCAAGAGTTAGAATACGAGATATACCAAACTGAAAACAAGGTAATGATTGAGTGCGACATGGATTGGCCCCCATGACGACTACTCATATTGTTTGCTCTTGTTATGAGGAATGGTAAATCTAGAGAGACGTACCTACAAGAGAGACGTCGCTGATAAGCCTGAACCATAGGGTGAATAGATATTATGCCCTTATAGTAGGCAAGTGCTGCCAAACGTAGGACTACATTTAGTTTGAAGATCTAGCCACTAGATGAAGAGTGGTGGAAGGCTATCGAAGATACCAATAAACAAAGATGAGGAAAGTCCTCTCATCTTGGTCTCCTGATATACCCAAGGAGTGACCCATCAGTGTCAGAAGTAGTTTAACAACCAACCATTTGGATTAGAAGACCTGCTATGAAGGAAACCTATTCGATTCACCTTGGAGATATATGTTGTTCACTATATGTGAATAAACCTTCGCCTATTGGAATTAACTTAGAAGCCATAAGCCATAGATCGTTTCAAAAGATGACTTGTTGTCAAGTCATATCCTCGAATGTGCCAAGTCATATCCTCGGATGTGCCAAGTCATATCCAAGTTCAGCTTAGCCTAAACCCAAGACCTAAGACTACCTACAAAAGTTCCTTTTAAGGGTGGTAGAAGCCGTACTGTGACGCCCCGGAACCGGTACCATGAGGATTCCAGCGATCCCGCCGAAATCCGCACGACATCATTTCAGAGACGCCCTCCGACACGACATGCGCAACGAATCACACACGTGATGCCAGAGGAATTAACACGAGCGGTAACATTACAACAGGATTACAATAGAGCCCACAAGAAACATATATTACAACAACGACTCCGACGAGTCAAGATGCAAATATACAATACAAAGATCCAAATCATACAGAAGATCGAATACATCCGAGTACGGACACGATACAAATTGGACTAAGAGTCCTGAAGATAAACGATGGCGTCCATAACCCTGCCCAGGCCAAGCCGGAATGGTAACCTTGCTAACATCGTCTTCTCGTACCTGTCGAAGTCGGGCCATCGGTTGCCGACAAAAAGGAGGAAGCAAAAGAGAAAAGAAAAGGCGAGGGTAAGTACCAAGGAACGAACTCCGGCACGTACTTAGCGAGACTAAAAATGGCTATGCTCGCCAGGCGAATATATCGTCGGGGCTATATGGTGGGTTTAGAGGCAGCAAAACTATAACCAATAGAGACACACTACAACATCCGTCTACTCAGAGAAGATAAGAGAGCGCACAAGGTAACAGATAAATACTACACAAACATAACCCAGCCGATTACACATATCCACTTCAACAAAGCGAAGAGGCAATGTAAAAGGCACTCAACGGTGGACAAGTTTTATTAGGTATCGGTTGTAGTAATGCTATATTACTACACAAGTTATTATCAGATTATTAACAACAAGTATAATGTGTAAGTTGTTCTATGATCAAGCCATACAATTCCAAGTCGTCCATAACCGCGGACACGGCTTATCGATAAGATGTACACCCTGCAGGGGTTGCCCAAATGTAACCATACGCATGCTCGAACCCACTTACTGCAGGTGGAGTCTCACATCAAGACCGTTCCCAATGCAAGAGAAAGTTTAATGGGAGCCACCCAACTAAGCTACCCGTGACGAAGTTCGGCCGTACTCCGATACGGACCCAGAGGTTGCGATGGCGTCCAAGGCGGGCACTAACGACCGGCCAAGGATAAGTCGACACGCAATATGAGTACAATACATAATATAAACACCCGAAGGCAACAGGAAGTAATTCGTGCATATCGTGCATATGAGCAAATAAAACCAAGGTTGTGGCTCCCAATAAACAGACTCGAGGAAAGGTAGTGGGTGATGGGGGTCCCACTGCCCCACGTACGGGTAGAGCGCTCAATCTCGGAACAGATAACAAGAACTCGGGTCCTAGGGGACATTAGCGAGACAAAGATCCGATGCTTTCGCAAAGGGGCTCACAGTATCTCCAACAATTGATATAGCATGTGATAACCTCCCAACAACCCAACATATCCCGATAACAGATCGAGATAAACAACAGAGACTAAACACGCCTACGACTCGCAAGGCTCAAACATCAAGCAACGGCTATGGGTAAGGAATGATATATATAGGATTACTATGGTAAACAAGTGGAATAGGACACGTGACTCGATAAAGAATCGCAACATATGGATAGCAGTAAGAGGGAGAGCAAAATGTAAAATAGGTGAAGAGGGAGGGCTCGCCTGTGAAAGGTTGCAGAAGAACTTGTCGGAGAACTCGTCGTATCTCATATCACCATTTCGTGATCCTATCCGGGAAGAAGCAAAACGCTACAACAAACAACGAATGCACCGCTTACTACTACGAAAGAAGAATCGGCATGATCATGATATGATATGCATGGCATGGCAACGATGATGCGATGCAACTTATCCAAATTAATCCAAGTCGGAACCCCGGTCAAGCAAATTAGGTTTGGAGTTGCATTTCTACCAACAAAGTTAAGTGTTGATTAGCATGGTACAACATGCTAGGGGTGCGCTACTTCAAAATTAAACGGAGCGGGGAAACCTTAGGTGGATATCCGAAATACTCCGCGTATATGTAAGGTGAACATACACGACTATCCACGAGCGACATGATGCGAGATGCAAACAGGTATATGAATGGCATATTTATGATCCTTGCATTTTTCTGATTGAAAAACATATAAAATACATTTTATTTCGAGTTACGGATTAGGAGATATGATTTTTGCAAGTTTGAAACATTTTCTAAATTTTTCAGAAAAAGAAAACAGGCAGGGGCGAACTGGGCTGAACCTGCGCTGTCCTGGGCCGGATCTGGCCTGCTGCTGGCGCTGGATAGAGGGCTGGCGCTGGGAGAGAAAGCTGGGCCAAGGCCCATCCACGGATCTGAACTGAAACAAATAACAAAAAGGATGGCTTTAATCTGCCTGGATCAAGGATTGAACTCAGAATGCCTGGGTGGAGGATTAGAGGTCTAAGGGCATCTCCAACGCGGAGACCCAAACCTAAAAACCGACTCCACTTTGTTCGTTTGGGTAAAACCTGCTCCCAACATGCGGACCTAAATAAAAAACGGACAGCTGCCGCGTCCGGAACGACCCAAAACCGGACCAAATTTGCGATGCTTTTGGGGCGAGCCGGACAAGCGCGGACTTGCTTTTCCATCCGCACATGTCCGTTCGTGGCCCATTTGTCAGTGACAAAAAAAGTTCTCTCTCCTCTGCCATCTCTATTTGCTTTTTGCCATGGATACTTCCATGGCTGCCCGCCGGAGTTGAGCTCGCCCGGCTAGGTTTTGCCGTCGCCCTCGCCTGGAGGTCCTCAACGCCACCGCCTCCTTTTTTTTATCGCTGCTGGAAGTCGCCAGAGCCGAAATGGACGTCGTGCCGCCGGACTCGATGCCGACGAGCCCGAGCCACGGCCGCGCCGCCCTGCCCGCCACGGCCGCGCCGCCCTGCCAGCCATGGCCAAGCCTTGCCCGCGCCGCCCGCCATGCCGTCCTGGCCGCGCCGCGCGAGGCAGCGTGTGGTGGAGTGAGTTGAGCGAGGCGAGCAGGGCGGACGCGCAGCTGCTGGGTAGGGCGACGGCCTCGAGCTGACGAGCGCCCTGGCGGGCAGGGCGGACGCGCAGCTGCTGGGCAGGGCGACGGCCTCGAGCTGACGAGCGCCCTGGGAAGCCGCGCGCGTGGAGCTCTCCTCCGGCGATCCCTCTGGCCAGGAACCCCCTCGCCGCGCGCCGCCCCGGCCGTGCCTCGCCGCGCTACCTCGCGACGCCCCGCGCGCTCGGCCCGCGCCGCGCCTCGCCTCGCGCGCCCGGACCGCGTTGCGCCCGGATGCCGCGCCCGCCATGGCCACGCAGGGGCTCGCGCGGGGCTCGCCGCGCCGTCCTCGCCACGCCCGTGCCGTGGCCGGCCTCGCCGCGCCGCGCGGCCTCGCCACGCCCGTGCCGGGCCGGCCGCGCGCCGTGCCTCGCCCGTGCCGTGGCTGGCCTCGCCTCGCCGCGCCGTTCCTCGCCACGCCCGTGCCGTGGCCGGCCTCGCCGCGCGCCACTCCGTCCGTGCCTCGCCGCGGCACCTCGCCGCGCTGCGCCCGGACGCCGCGCCGCGCCGGCGTCGCCACTCCCGCCATGGCCACGCAGGGCTCACGCGGGGCTCGCGCGCCGAGCCGTCGCCGCCTCGCCACGCCGCCATGCCCGCGCGGGCTCGCGCGGGCTCGCCGCGCCGTCGCCGGCCTCGTCCGCGCCGGCCGCCACGCACCTCCGCAGCGCCGCCAGCCCCACGCGCACGCTCTCCACGCACATGCGCAGCGCCTCTAGTCCGGCCACGTGCTTCGTGCCATGGACGTGGGTTCAGGCTCCGTTTTGGGTCGTGTGTATGCGTTGGGGAATAAAAATAGAGCCGGACCTCTGTACACGTCCGCGCTACATCCGCGTGTCCGCCGGACGACGCAAACAGCAAAAAACGGACATTCACATGGGTCCGTTTGGGTCACACGGTTGGAGATGCCCTAACCACTGCGGTATGATTTTTGCAAGTTTGAAACATTTTCTAAATTTTTCAGAAAAAGAAAACAGGCAGGAGCGAACTGGACTGAACCTGCGCTGTCCTGGGCCGGATCTGGCCTGCTGCTGGCGCTGGATAGAGGGCTGCCGCCGGGAGAGAAAGCTGGGCCAAGGCCCATCCACGGATCTGAACTGAAACAAATAACAAAAAGTGTGGTTTTAATCGGCGGATCCTATACACCGACCAGGTCGGTGTATACCCGACGCCGCACACCCCTATATGGGCCGGGCCTAATTAGCATTTTCGGGAATTTGCCTCTTTTCGTTTCTGTTCTCTTCTTTCTTTCTTTTTATTTTTTTTCTGTTGGTTTTTCTGTTTCTTTTTCTCCTTCAGATTCGAAAATTATTATGATTCAAAAAATATTCAAATTTGAAAAATGACCATATTCGGAAATTCGAAAATTGTTCAGATTCGGAATTTGTTCAAAGTGAAAATTTGTTCAAAATAGAAATTTGTTCAAAATAGAAATTTCTTCAAATTTGAAAAATGTTCAAATTTAAAATTTGTTCAAATTTGAAAAATGTTCAAATTTTAAAAATGTCCAAATTAAAAAATGTTCAAATTTGAAAAAAATTAAACTTAAAAATAGTTTAGATTAAAAATTGTTCAAACTTAAAATTTGTTCAAATTTAAAATTTGTTCAAATTCGAAAACTGTTCAGATTCGAAATTTGTTCAAAATTAAAATTTGTTCAAAATAGAAATTTGTTCAAATTTGAAAAATATTCAAATTGTAAAAATTAACAGAAAAAGGAAAAACGTTACCTGATGCGGTTGGGCCGGGCCCATCAAGCCACGTCGGACCAGCGGTGCACCTTCTGCTTCGTAATAACAACCGGTCGGAATTGTGGGCCGGGCCCAACAACAGCCTGAGGGTGTGCGGCTCCTCGCTCGCCACCGACCAGGTCGGTGTAAAGCACCTCCCGTTTTAATCTGCCTGGATCAAGGATTGAGCTCAGGTTGCCTGGATGGAGGATTAGAGGTCTAACCACTGCGGTGTGGTTCAGATGTTGTACCGAATCCAGCACGTCTTCTTTTGAACACGGCCATGGCGGAAAGCTCCTGGTAAACTGCCATGGCGGATGAGTTGTGCTGAGCACGGATCGGGCGATTCGGGAGTAGCTGAGACGCGCGAGAGGGGGCGTTCGACGCGGAGGTTAAGGGGGAGCCTCGTGATGGTGGGCTTGGCGCCCGGGAACCACCAGAGATAGGCCGGCGACGAGCATCTGTAGAGGACGATCATGGTCAACGTCGGCAAGACGGTAGGAAAGGAGATGGAGTCCATGGCGAGGCTCGGAGGACGGGGAACTCACCAGGATCACGTGGATGTGGTCAGAGACGACGAGGGACCACGGAGGCGGCCGGAATTGGCGATTTTCTCGCCGGAGTTAGAGACGGAAACGGCGAATTTGCCATTGATTGAGTGAGCTCCGGATCGATTCCTTGCGCGTGGATAGAGAGGAGATCAAGGCGGTTCTACTGGTGCTCTCGGGTCGACGAGGGACGGCCTGCAGCGGTGAAGCCATGGTGAAGACGGTGGTGGCAGTGCTTCTTGTTTCCCCATAGAGAAAAGAGACATGTGGGGAGAAAGGAGGGGCGCCGCCCGGCGAGGGAGAGGAAGGAGCGTGCTAGGGTTTGCCCACGCGCTGGCGGCGGCTTAAAAGGGAGAGGAGGCGCGGCGTGGGTGCGGTGGTTGGGAGGGTGACGTGAGCCACCAGAGACTCACGCCGGGATATTTTATAATATACCACACTTTTCTTTGATTCTCTATTATTTGCGATGTGACCACCACATGTTAGTGACAATGACAGGTGGTGGTCACGTGGCAAATAATAGAGAATCAAAAAAAAGTGTGGTATAGAAGAGGACAACTAGGAGAGGCTCGTCTCACGAAGGGGTACGGGGCAGGGGAAACAGGCTGGAGGGAAGGAGTGGGCCGCCGGAAAGAAAGGGAGATGGACCAGGAAAGGAAGAAGGCCAGAAGAAAAGAGAGGCCCGGGGAGAGAAGGAGAAGAGGCCAGATAGAGGGGCCTGGTTAGAAAGGTTAGAGTTTTATTTTAATAGAAAAGACAAAGAGGATGGTTTATTATAGAAACCATATGAGAGGGAAATAAAATAATTAGGGTTTATAAAATAATTTTTATTTAGTAAAACATGGATGATATGATGCACGATGCCATGATAATGCATAAAAGAAAAGAAACAAACAAATCTATTAGGGGGATTTTTGCATATACACCAGATGCCGCATGAGATGTTACTTGGAGAAGGTATCACAAGGAGTTTCCCATGAGTATGCTCAAGTAAAATATAATACCCATGGGATGAGTACCATCGTATGTTTGGACGCAGTTGATGGTATGACCGCACATGTTTTAGTGTAACTTTTTCAAAGCCTAAGGTTAACTCCCGAAATCTCCTCGGGGATCTTCGAAAAAGAAGCAATAGTGAGTATGAACCTTCTAGAAGACCTGAACCCAAACCTTTTCTTTCTAGCCTTTCTTGAATCTCGAGGACGAGATTCCTTTTAAGGGTGGTAGTCTGTCACATCCCGAAATTTTCTAAATTTTGGAATGTAAAGTAAAAATAAATTTAATACTTGATTGTTTGAACTTGATTAAAATTTCACAAGGAATTAAAACTTTTGAAGTTATTCAAAAGTAATTTCCAAAATAATTTTTTCAAAGAATTCTGGTTTCAAAGTATTTTTCAAAATTAAACATATTTTAGCTTTCAAGGTTTTCGAATTCTTAAAGGATTTCAATTTAAGAACACAAAACCCTAGAAAAGTTCTACTTGCAAAATAATGCCTAAGTAGCCATATAGGCTAAGTGCATATACTTATTATTTTATTTTCAAAAATGGATTAAAACAGATTACTTAGATTCCTAAAACTGTATTTTGATTTTTACAAATTTTTACAAATTTGTTTGATTCCATTTAAAGACCTAAAACAAAAGTTATAAAAGAAAATAGAAAAAAAGGCAAACCGGCCCAATTGGGCCAACAGCCAAGACAGGCCCAACTAGCCAAGCCTCTTCCACCTCCCACGATGTTCTTGGGTGAGGGCACGTAGCCATAACAGTTAACCTTTTCCTCAATTCCCCCGCTAATTATAGCCACCATTTGCTCGCGATTTCAATACAAAAATTACCCCTCTCCTAAACACGGTTCCATTCAGAGAATTTATTTCCGAATTGGTGGCCTCAATCACCCAAACCAACGCCGTGAACCGAATGCCACCTGTCGGCATACACCTCCCGATCTCTCTCCTCAGCCCATATCAATGAGAACCAAGAGGAGCACCGTGTGTCCGTTGTTCTTCTCCACCACTTTCATTCACAAAGTTTCTCCATATAAGCTCTGTACAGCTCGTACCAACCATGCCAAAACCAGCGACAAGCTCGAGTTCATCGCTAGATTACGCCGTTCTCGTTGATCATCTCGTTGAATCCTTGCACCAAAAGATGACCCTCATCGCGTTCTACCTCCAGGACATGGCGGTGCATCATGATGTCGCTGTTGGCCGCAACGTCTTCGGAGATCATTGGATCGGTATGTCACATACGTTAATCTTGAGCTTGAATCCTTTCGTTCGTGGAACTTCTCTCACTGTATCCTACCTCGAGGACACAGTTTTGCGTCTTGCGTTCACGTTCGCCCCGCCGCCTGTCTGCCGACCGCCGCTCCATTCGCCGCCACCGTCGTCCAGAACTACCGCGGGCTATAGCTTATACACGGAACGGACATGCTATTACCTGCACCACACACATGTGTATACGCCACGCGCCGTCATCACGGACATTGTCCACGACTTGAAGAACTCTGAAGACTGACGGAGCGCTCCATCTACCACGTCCGAGACAGCCGTCACCGCCTTCCTGAACGTCCGTGTTTCCTTTTTCCCCGGTACAACACCATCCTCTCTCTCGTTTGATTCGTAGAATATGGCCGTGATTAGATCACGTACTGGAAATTGTCTGGCCTATTCAATTCTTGTTTTTCTTTCTTTTGTACGTACGTGTACAGTGGTCAGACCATCTGATCGATGAGTTCGGACGTGGATTTTACTAGATCATGGCGTAACATTTGAAATTCCATATTTCATGATCCGTAGCTTCGAATCAATTGATTCCTCTTGCGTTGGAGTCACACTTTATTATCTATCCAGTAAAGCCACTACCAAAATAGTTGAACTCATTTGCAAATATTCAAATTTAAAAATGAGAATTGGAGTATATGTTTATTATAGATTTAATTCTATATTTTTTCCAATGTGATTCTTTTTTGCTAAAGTGAATCACTTGATCGCATCTATCCACCCATCTCATTTAGACACTGCCTTATTTCATTTACAAGTTTTACAGTGATTGGCATTTTTAATAACCATCCATTGACCTCGATCTAACGGTGGTAAATAGACGGAACCAAACTGACGGAACCAAAATTGTGGGGCCGGAACCAAAATCCGTAGGACCGGAACCTCTAATATATTTTACGAAATTTATAAAAAACGAGTGTCCTTCTAAATAACCAAAACATCTGATGTGTCTTGAAGAAAAAAAAACATAGCTCAAAGCTCACGAGACGAATTATCTGTCACCGACGACATTATCATCTCTCACTCTCACTCAATCATTTGTCGCTCTCATCCTCTCTCTCTCACACTCTCTCAACTCCCTCCACGAATCCACCTTCTCTCAGGCGATCCCCGGGAGGAGCCACGGAGGGGAAGGGGCAGCGACTTGGCCCAGGCCACCGCCGCGTCTGCGACTTCGTCCCGGCTGCTACAGTCTCCCTAGCTCGCCGCAGCTTCTCTAGCCACCGCTCCTCTATCTCACCCGGCGATCCCGGCGACGGAGGGGAGGGGACACGACTTTGCTCCGGCCGTCGTAGACGCTCCAGGTCGCAGCAGCTTCTCCAGAGTCCAGACACCGCTCCTCTTCCTCCACAGTCTCTCCCGGCAACCCCCGCGACAGAGGGGAGAGGCCGTGACTTCGCCCCGGCCGCCGTGACCGCCCCAGCTCGCAGAAGCTTCTTCAGGCTTCAGCCATACCTCCTCTCGGCCTACAACGATGCCTTCGTGCACTTAGGCTCTATGGGGGCGGTGACGGAGGAGAGAATTACCTTCTGTTCTTGTTCAAAGGTATGACTGATGTGGCATGATCATGATGTTAGTATAAGCTATTTTTGGTTGAAGTTGAGATTTGTTCATGATTTTTGTTTATCGAAGTGCGGGATAAACAGGACATAAACATTGGAAGAGGTAGCTAGGACGTGCCCAGTGGATTGTGTAATGGTTTGATTGTCATAGAGGGTGAGAATATGGCATACGAATGTGTTGAGATTTGTGCAGGCACCAACCGTCATCTCAACATTTGGAGAGCTCGTTTGTCAGCTATGATTCCCAGGTATTGGCTACTCTAGATTTCTGGACTGTTTCGGAATGATTGCATTTTCATCTCTGTTCAAATTGTTACAAAATAAGCTGCAGGGAAATACATGATGCTGTGCAACATTTTGCCAGACCCTACAAGCTCTTTGCTGATGTTGTGGATGCAAGACAGGTTATTGGAAATTAAACTCTGTTAACAATGACGCCTACATTGACCGTGGAGTGTTCTGCTATACCATGTATTGCACTAATGTGGAGTGTTCTGCTTCTATAACTCTTGTTATTTTGAAGGTAATGTAGAAGATCTTGACGGTGCCACAATCGGGCAGCACCTCCGTACTCGGTCACACGTACGGTGTTGATGACGACGTCCTTCTCCCCGTTCCAGCGGGCAGCGGAAGTAGTAGATCCTCCTCGGAATCCCGGCAGCACGACGGCGTGGTGGCGGTGGTGGTGGAGAACTCCGGCAGGGCTTCGCCTATGCGCTGCGGGAGTATTATGTGGAGGAGGAGAGGCTAGGGTTTGGGGAGAGGGGGTAGCTAGGGCGCCGACCATGGGCAGCCCTAGGTGGTGCGGCCAAGAGTGGCTGCCCCCTCCCTCTCCTCCTCATTATATAGGTGGAAATCCCCAAGAGTTGTAGTCCAAGTCTTCGAATAAGACCCCAACAACAAAACCTCCCATAGGTGGGAAACCTACTCAAGGGGGGAGTCCTACCCAAGGTGGGACTCCCACCTTTCCCTTAGGTGGGGTGGCCGGCCACCTATGGTGGAGTCCACCTGGGACTCCACCCCTTAGGTTTTGGCTGGCCATGCAAGACTCCACTTTCCATGGTGATTTCTTCCAGACTTTTCTAGAACCTTCTAGAACCTGCCATCAATGCACCGGATCATTTCCAAACTTGGAATATGACTTCCTATACATGAATCTTATTCTCCGGACCATTCCGGACCTCCTCGTGATGTCCTGGATCCCATCCGAGACTCCGAACAAAACTTCAAACTCCATTCCTTATTCCATATCTACTTAAACGACATCAAACCTTAAGTGTGTCACCCTACGGTTCGCGAACTATGTAGACATGGTTGAGACCTCTCTCCGACCAATAACCAATAGCGGGATCTGGAGATCCATAATGGCTCCCACATATTCAACGATGACTTTAGTGATCGACTGAACCATTTACATATGATACCGATTCCCTGTGTCACGCGATATTTTACTTGTTCGAGGTTTGATCATCGGTATCTTTATACCTCGTTCAACCTCGTCTCATGACAAGTACTCTTTACTCATACCGTGGTATGTGGTCTCTTATGAACCATTCATATGCTTGCAAGCTATTTAGACGACATTCCACCGAGAGGGCCCAGAGTATATCTATCCGTCATCGGGATGGACAAATCCCACTGTTGATCCATATGCCTCAACTCATACTTTCCGGATACTTAATCCCACCTTTATAACCACCCATTTACGCAGGTGGCGTTTGATGTAATCAAAGTACCTTTCCGGTATAAGTGATTTACATGATCTCATGGTCGAAAGGACTAGGTAACTATGTATCGAAAGCTTATAGCAAATAACTTAATGACGTGATCTTATGCTACGCTTAATTGGGTGTGTCCATTACATCATTCACATAATGACATAACCTTGTTATTAATAACATCCAATGTTCATGATCATGAAACTATGATCATCTATTAATCAACAAGCTAGTTTATAAAGAGGCTTGCTAGGGACTCCTTGTTGTTTACATAACACACATGTATCAATGTTTCGGTTAATACAATTATAGCATGGTATGCAAACATTATCATAAACACAAAGATATATTATAATAACCATTTTATTATTGCCTCTTGGGCATATCTCCAACAGTCTCCCACTTGCACTAGAGTCAATAATCTAGTTTACATTTGTAAAGATATAACACCTTGGCCTTCCGGTGCTTTATCATGTTTTGCTCACGGGAGAGGTTTCAGTCAACGGATCTGACACGCTCAGAAACGTATGTATTTTGAAATTCATTTGCGTCTTAACGCATCACTCATTTTCCAAATGAGTCGGCATTAAATATGTTTGGTCTTCTGGTGGAACCTTAATTCCGCAGTCTGAAATATGTCACTAATATTGTCATACACAATATAGCTTCAAAGTTCTGACACTATCGGAACTACACCAAGTTCTCAAAGAACTTCTTGACTTAACATCCTCAATCATTGTCAAAACAATGACATACTCTGCCTCTTTTGTAGAATCCGTCACAATATTTAGAACTCTTCTAAATCTAGCATTGTGCTACCTTTTAAACAACACTTAGCCTAATTTAAGATTGAAATTTTATTTTTATATGTGACAAAACCAATATCGGTGCAACACCTTACAGCGATTTGTTTGTCATTTCTCCATATAAAACTATTTATATATCCTTGGTTCTTCTAAAGTACACAGGGATATTCTTACTGTTTGTCCAATGATCATCACATGAATCATTCTGGTATATGCTCCTAACATTTTAGAGCACAGGACATCTGATTGTGTACATATTAATTGTGATCTAAATCACTCATGTGTTTTTACTCATTGAGTGTCGGGTACACTCAAGTCTTATTAAACCTTCACATGACAAGAACATTTTCTTAAAATTTCTATATTGAACTACTTCAATATCCATTCTATGTACTTTGACTTAAACTTATTATGTGTTTCAATCTATCTTCATTGATCTTGACACTAAATATGTTTCAGTTCATATTCTTTCATTGAAGTTAATTCTCAATGAAACCTTTTAATCAAGTATATAATTACATCATTTATAACCAACTATATGTCATCTACATAAAGTATTATAAATATGTCTCAACGCTCCCACTTAATTTCTTGCAAATGCAAGCATCTTCATCGTTTCTGATGAAATCAAAAACTCTTTGACTATTTTATCCGGTGAAGATTCCAACTCCGCGATACTCATTTCATCCAATTGAAGTTCGTATACTTATCTAGTATTCCACGGACTAGCAAAACTCTTGGTTGTATCTTGTATACACCTTTAATACACACTTCAGTTAAGTAATGTATTTTGCCATCCTACTAGCATATCTCATAAAAGAAATATGTAGCGATTACTAGAATAATCCACATAGACTATAAGCATTGCTACGGAAGATCTAATCTTATCGTAATCAACTCTTTAAACTTTGTCGTAAACAACTTTTCGACAAGTCGAGCTTATTCAAGGATATTACATCCAAGTCCATCAATTTCATAGATCCATTTACTTTAAAAAGTATTCATCTATCTTGGATTTCATGGCGCATAGCCATTTTAACGGAGTCGTGGCCCATCATAACTTCTTTATTTGTAGTTGGTTTATCGTTGTTCAAAATCAATCCTTTGTTCACAAATCATTTATTTGATCACAAAGTAAACCATACCTACAAGGTTCAATATGTACTTCGATCTCCATGACTAAAACACTTTGTAGTCATGGGAGCTATGATCGTCGTGGCCACTTCCGGAACCAATTCCGATGCTGCACTACTCTGATCATTATGCTCAGGTTCATAAACCTTATCAAGTTCTATTGTCCTCCCACTCAAATACTTCGCTAGAAAAAAATTTCTTGGAAATAAGTAAGAAACATCGACAAACACTTTTGTCTTTGTATCCATAGTGGAAAGAATTCCCAATCAATTCTTTGGGATAACCAACAAAGACATTCATCCGATTTTGGTTGTAAACTCTTAGACCAAAATTTAAAGAAAGGACTATTAGGTTTCATACCCATGCCATAACTCGTATGGTGTCATTTCAACGGATCATGATGATGCTCTATTCAGTATAAAAGCGGTAGTTTCTAAAACATAATTCACAAAAATATAATGGCTTCATTTTATTTTATCTCATCATTAATCCAACAAGGTTTGGATACGTCTTTTGGATACTTCATCATCAATATGATACTCCAAGAAACGTGAGTTGTAGAACAATTTCATAACTCTCTTAGATGTTCGCTAAAACTCGTAATTCAAATATTTCTACCATGATCCAATCATAGATATTTGACTTTTCTATTACGATGATTTCCACCTCATGCTGAAATTTATGTGAATCCATTCAAATGTTTCAAACTTCTTCCTTATCGAATATATCCACATATATATACTCAATTCATCGTTGGAAGTTTTCATGAAGTAGAAGAATCTCCCGCACACAACTATGCCCAGTGAACCACATACATCATCATGTATGTTTCCACTAAGTTAGTTGCCCGTTCAACTCTTGGCCTATGAACGGTATTTCAGTCATTCTCTTTAGAAAAGATTTGCAAGCGCCAAACGATTCAAAAATCGAATGACTCCAAAAATCCATTTGCATGGAGTTCCTTCATGCGTTCCTTTCTAACATGACCTAAATGGCGGTTCCACAAATAAGTGGAATTCAAATCATTTGCCTTATGGCATTTTAGCGTCGTGTTATGTATGTGTGTTTCACCATTAAGATTTATAATAACTTATCCATCGTACATGGAGTAATGTCATAATTTGAACAACTCATTGTTTTCATTTGACCAGAGCAAAATAACAATTATTAAGTTCTTTATTATAAATTCTAAGGGCTAGATAGAATGCCAACGACGAACATAATAACACTTTATTTTTGTTCCGTACGTGCATTCCTATCATATTCCTTGTCAATCACTTAGGCCATTGTATTCTTGTATTGCGTTGTTTTGTATGACACTTCATACCAACCAATATGGTACTAATACCCAAGAATTTCATTGTGTGACCAAACTAGGAATACAACCATCAACATGTATATCATGTATATACACCCGAGCTAGACTTTCTAGTCTTTTCTTTTCTTCTCGCCAAAATATCTTTTGTAGTTTCTCTTTTAGCTTTCCTCATTATTCGGAAAACACTTCACCTTCAATAACTTCTAGGTTTGTTGGTCAAATACCAATAACCTTGAGGTTCTTACTTTGAAGTTGATCATCATATGACAAGTGTTTCAGATTTCACTATTAGTAACTTTGTAATATAATGAACAATTTCACTCATAATTTTATCCATCATATCATGACGACTTTCCGAGACCATGTCTGTACATGCTAGGCTCGTAAAGTTTTAACCTCGGTATTCGCATGTGCAAATCTGGCTTGCACCCGTTGTATGCACACGTAGAATCTATCACACCCGATCATCACGAGATGCTTCGAAACGACGAGTCTTAGCAACGGTGCATACTAAGGACGATCACTTCATGGATATGCGAATATCGTTAGTGCCCCAATAGTTGGAGGATTGGGACGCCTTGCGTCTTCAACCTTCCTACATTCCCATAAAACTTATGAGTTTATGTAGTCTCACCAAATTATATTCTATCATCTTGCAATAAGGTCTTAGATATCACATATATCTCATACCTTGATTATTTCTGAAAACAAAATTTTCAGCTCCTTACTTTTCAAACATATTTGAACTTCAAGTTTCACTGGAGACAAGATAACTTTAGGTACTAATTGAAACCATAGCTCTTTGAATCAACAATGTGAGGTTTACTAAAAGTTTGCAATAGGACTTAATCATTTCTTGATTCTTTAACAATACGGTACCAATCCGTAAAGTTTCTTGTCGATTTTAACAGTATTTCTATCTCAATTACAAGACTAGCGCATGGTAGAAAACGGATGCCAATACTACAAAATTAATTCAAAATACTACTCGGACTATGTTTATGATAATTAGTTCATGTTTTAATCTAATTACTAATGAACTCCCACTTAATACAACATCCCTCATAGTTGTTAAGTGGTACACGATCCACATCCACTACACCAAAACCGATCATCACGTGAGATGATGTAGCTTCAATGGTGAACATCAACATGTTGATCATATCATCCATATGACTCGTGTTCAACCTTTCGGTTTCCGTTGTCCCGAGGCCATGTCCGTACATGCTAGGCTCGTCAAGCAAACCCAAGTATTCCGCGTGTGCAACATGGCTTACACCCGTTGTATGTGAACGTTGAGTCTATCACATCCGATCATCACGAGATGCTTCGAAACGACGAACTATATCAACGGTGCATACGAGGGGAGAACACTTTATTATCTTGATATTAATGTGAGGGATCATCTTATAATGCTACCGTCGCGTTCTAAGCAAAATAAGATGCATAAAGGATTAACATCACATGCAATTCATAATGTGATATGATATGGCCCTTTAGTCTTTGCGCCTTTGATCTTCATCTCCAAAGCACGGACTTGATCTCCATCATCAACGGGCATGATCTCCATCATCGTCGGCGTAGCGTCAAGGTTCATGGCGCCGTCTTCATGGTTGTTCACCTCATGCTTTGAAATACTACTCAACATGAAATTTAAAGACAACCATAAGGCTCCTGCCGGTTGCCACAATACAATAATGATCATCTCATACATATTCATCATCACATCATGGCCATATCACATCACCAAACCCTGCAAAAACAAGTTAGACGTCTCTAATTTGGTTTGCATATTTTACGTGGTTTAGGGTTTTCGAGTGAGATCTAATCTACCTACGAACATGAACCACAACGGTGATACTAGTGTTGTCAATAGAAGAGTAAATTGAATCTTCACTATAGTAGGAGAGACAGACACCCGCAAAGCCACTTATGCAATACAAGTTGCATGTCGAGCGTGGAGCAAATCTCATGAACGCGGTCATGTAAAGTTAGCCCGAGCCGCTTCATCCCACTATGCCACAAAGATGCAAAGTACTCAAACTAAAGACAACATAAGCATCAACGCCCACAAAACAATTGTGTTCTACTCGTGCAACCATCTATGCATAGACACGGCTCGATACCACTGTAGGGATTCGTTGCATAGAAAACAAAAAATTTCCTACCGCGAGAACGCAATCCAAGCCAAGATGCAATCTAGAAGATGGGAGCAACGAGGGGATGAACGAGACTAACCCTTGAAGATTTCCAAAGCCTACGAGAGGAGGCTCTCGTTGCTGCGGTAGACGATCACTTGCCGCTTTCAAAAGCGCGTAGAAGATCTTGACGGTGCCACAATCGGGCAGCACCTCCGTACTCGGTCACACGTACGGTGTTGATGACGACGTCCTTCTCCCCGTTCCAGCCGGGCAGCGGAAGTAGTAGATCCTCCTCGGAATCCCGGCAGCACGACGGCGTGGTGGCGGTGGTGGTGGAGAACTCCGGCAGGGCTTCGCCTATGCGCTGCGGGAGTATTATGTGGAGGAGGCGAGGCTAGGGTTTGGGGAGAGGGTAGCTAGGGCGCCGGCCATGGGCAGCCCTAGGTGGTGCGGCCAAGAGTGGCTGCCCCCTCCCTCTCCTCCTCATTATATAGGTGGAAATCCCCAAGAGTTGTAGTCCAAGTCTTCGAATAAGACCCCAACAACAAAACCTCCCATAGGTGGGAAACCTACTCAAGGGGGGAGTCCTACCCAAGGTGGGACTCCCACCTTTCCCTTAGGTGGGGTGGCCGGCCACCTATGGTGGAGTCCACCTGGGACTCCACCCCTTAGGTTTTGGCTGGCCATGCAAGGTGGAGTCCCTCCGGGACTCCACTTTCCATGGTGATTTCTTCCAGACTTTTCTAGAACCTTCTAGAACCTGCCATAAATGCACCGGATCATTTCCAAACTTGGAATATGACTTCCTATATATGAATCTTATTCTCCGGACCATTCCGGACCTCCTCGTGATGTCCTGGATCCCATCCGAGACTCCGAACAAAACTTCAAACTCCATTCCTTATTCCATATCTACTTAAACGACATCAAACCTTAAGTGTGTCACCCTACGGTTCGCGAACTATGTAGACATGGTTGAGACCTCTCTCCGACCAATAACCAATAGCGGGATCTGGAGATCCATAATGGCTCCCACATATTCAACGATGACTTTAGTGATCGACTGAACCATTTACATATGATACCGATTCCCTTTGTCACGCGATATTTTACTTGTCCGAGGTTTGATCATCGGTATCTTTATACCTCGTTCAACCTCGTCTCATGACAAGTACTCTTTACTCGTACCGTGGTATGTGGTCTCTTATGAACCATTCATATGCTTGCAAGCTATTTAGACGACATTCCACCGAGAGGGCCCAGAGTATATCTATCCGTCATCGGGATGGACAAATCCCACCGTTGATCCATATGCCTCAACTCATACTTTCCGGATACTTAATCCCACCTTTATAACCACCCATTTACGCAAGTGGCGTTTGATGTAATCAAAGTACCTTTCCGGTATAAGTGATTTACATGATCTCATGGTCGAAAGGACTAGGTAACTATGTATCGAAAGCTTATAGCAAATAACTTAATGACGTGATCTTATGCTACGCTTAATTGGGTGTGTCCATTACATCATTCACATAATGACATAACCTTGTTATTAATAACATCCAATGTTCATGATCATGAAACTATGATCATCTATTAATCAACAAGCTAGTTTATAAAGAGGCTTGCTAGGGACTCCTTGTTGTTTACATAACACACATGTATCAATGTTTCGATTAATACAATTATAGCATGGTATGCAAACATTATCATAAACACAAAGATATATTATAATAACCATTTTATTATTGCCTCTTGGGCATATCTTCAACAGTAACATGACTCTTGAACTAAGCAGCAATTGACAGACTAAATTACCAAGCATTTTGCTAGCCAGCTCTACTCTCTTGGACAGGTCGTGGTAGGATGATATAAAGGGAAAAGTTGCTTTCATGATATATCAACTGGTGAACTATCTTGGACAGTTCAGATAGACGGAGAGGTACAAATGTTGCATCTCATTTGAAATATCTTTTGACTCACTTTGATGTACCGTAATTGTATACAATGTTTATGCTGAGATTGTATGTCAAGAAAATAAACCAATGTAATAGCATAGTGCGTCATATTTTCGTTATCGCAGGCCTTGATGAGTCACCCAAGGGTAGAAATTTAGGATGGACTCAGATCATCAAACCAGCAGTTATTTTTAACAGATTACAGTAGCAGATTTACACGTGCAAACTGAAAATCTGAGATGCAAACCAATCCTTTCAGTCCTAGCTTCGATGGAAGCATCAATGTTTGTGACAAACCTGAAAACTGAAACCTATGCGTGTGCAGTACATTTGCATGCCACACCACTAAAGCACACGGCCACAAGGATTTGTAACCGATAACAGTTGCTTAGACCTCATTTATGGTAATTAGTTTGGCGTCAAGTTTGTGCTCTATTTCCATTAGTTACATGCCTTCTTCTCATGGTCTGCTCGTTGACGATTTGTATCATATCCTATCTTCTCTCTTCCTCTTCATGTGCTTATCTTCACGACAACCTTCGCGACTACAGGAAAATTTCATCAGAATTATCTCATTGTTGGCTCCATCCGACTCAACGTAGCTTCTCCGCACACTATATCCTTTCTAAAGGGCATAACTGTTGTAGAATTTGAATCCGTCATCCTCGCTAGCAATGTCTTGCTTGCGTTCTCATGGTACTCCTTACACTCCTCGCGGACATTGGCCATATCTTCCTGCAGACCAAATACAAACTAAGAATTAAAAGTTTTATCACAATACAAGGATAAAGGTAAGAAGATTGAGGAGAATATTACAGGAGATTAATCAGTGATTTAAACGAGGAACGGTACTAGTTAACCCTGGGCAGTACCGTTTCGTAATGAGCAAGAAACAGTTGTGGAGATGTATGCCTTGATATGAATTGGGTGAAGTTGAGGTAGAGGAACATTACCACATATAGATTTGCTGCAACATTCTAGGCGGTAAAGATGTTTGCGTTCAGCTGAATAGCCATCTACTTGCTATACTTGACCACATATGAGATAGCACTATATGTCTAAAAGGATGGTATGCATGCTATATGGGTCTACACGAATACTTGGATTTATATTATTCAGGTAATGTAATGTAATGTAATGTTGATACTTTGTGTTATTCTGAAATACTTGGTCATGAGGGGGCGGTGATTAATCTCTTCATTCTTCAGACTTACACAGAGATGCATTTGTGATTTGCCATGAACAAACACACCTCTATTCTATTTCTTTTGACAGTTCTCAATCAGGGAGTAGAGATAGAAATTCCAAAACACTGAATTTGACTCATACATTTTCCAGACACTACACTGATGGACGAACAATGAAGTTGAGCCGAGACACTGGTCTGACGTTGGGAGTTGAGGTAGTGGCGTACGATCAAGCGGGCGAGGCTGGGACGGTGGCCACCGACTCTGATCCCGCTGGCAAGGAGAGCAGCGGCGTTGCAGCGAACTGGGCCACGGAGGAGAACGATTTAGGGTTGCTGCAGATGCCGAGGAGGCGGCGGCCACGATCCCATAGATGAAGAGGGGCGGCGTCCGATCCCGTGGCCCCGCTCTGGCTTGCCTGCTGCCGATGAGGTAGATGTGGACGACAACTTCGGCTTGCCTGCTGCCAATGACGTTGATTAGGACGGCAGCTCCGGCTTGCCGACGAAGGACGAGTACCCGTGCAAGCGGCGGCGGCGGCTGGCGGCCGCGATGGAGGAGAGGGGGCTGCGACTCTCCAGCAATCCGCGCGACAGGGGGAAGGGCGGCGGTGGCATCGGCGGGCGCTCATGAGTCAAGAGTATCGTGGTTTTTTTTATCACGGTATAAGCATTGTGGCCTTGTTTTCATAGGTCTACGATGATGAGCTTGGTTATTTTTATCGGATACTGATTTGACGAGTTGACTTCTAAAACGTTCGCTTATAATTGCTGAAGCATTATAGAAATTACATAAAAACTATTACCAATTTAATCAACGGTCACGGAAAATTAGATTAGAGGGAACCTAGATTAGATTAGATGGAGCCAAGGTTCCATGCCAATCACCGTAATTGCTACCAGCGGTAATTGCTTCGTGGTTTAAGTCTGTACGTAGTTTAGAGTAGATCAAGCCAGGTTCATCTTGGACTGTTAGATCAAGATCTGGAGGTCCAAATTATCCATTAACTTAACCTGTTTTAACTATGCCGTGGATGGAGCGATCGAGCCAGCTCAAAACTAATCCGCAACTTGTAAAATTCATAGCGTGAGTTTCATAACTCCGATTAAATTGATTCTTTATGCTTTGGATTTGTAATTTAATTCTCTACATTCTTCGTGTAGGAAGGTTTTCCATCCGAGCAACTTTTTCGGATAACTTTCCGTACACCATTAAATCTATAGCCGCTTCCGTATAATTTTGTAAAATTCATATCTTCAGTTCTACAAGTCGGATTTTGGCAAACTTTATACCGTTGTAATCAGCAAAGCGCATAGATCATTTTAGATATTTTGTGTGGCAGTTTTACCCACTTTATTTTCGCGGTACCCCTTTGATCCGCAACATCGTCTATAAAATAAATCCTACAAACTTTTTTCCTAGAGATTCTTTTGGCGATACGCTTGTAGTGGAATTCTCTACAACTTCCGTGTAGAAAGGTCCTCCATCCGGAAAACTTCTTCTAATGACTTTTCGCGAAAAGTGTAGTCTTATGACTAGCTTCGACATAGTTCCTTTAGCCAAAATGATCCTTATGATCATACCCATCTTTCAGGACCAGTTATAATTCTTTATCATGTTCACATATAATGCATAGATTACCCCTGGTTGTCTATTTCATATTATTCAAATAACAATTGAGTTATTTTGATTAAATAGTGACAATCTTAACTATAGATTTCTCCCTTGTGCAATTGTTATGTGGAGACCCTCTACTACATAGCACATATCTTGAACCAATATCATGTCTATCCAAATTCATTCTGAATCACTCTTTGACTTTGTTTAGAACTATTCAACTTACAAATGAGTAATTTGAGTAATTCTACATATCACTAGTTCATTACCGAAGCCTATGTGCCACCTTGTGCTATTTTGTTAAGTGTTGTCACACTTTACTTGATAGTATTTTAGAAGCACCATTTGATACTTATGTGATTCTAATCACATGAGCCTTTCCAAATTCTATCTATTTGTATCCCATCGACTCCTTTCCAGTATCCATTTTCTTTCTAAGTATTTGATCATGTCATTCAATATCTCAAAGACATATCTTGCAAGCCATGCCTCATGCCATATCTTATTTCTCCGATGACTAAAATAAAATGAATAATAACTTGTTGTTTTTTTATTTTGTTGTTGTATGAATGGTGTGTTTATGTTGTGCTATTTTTTATCTTATAGTTTGTGTGAAGAGCGACGTGTTTTGGTTGAGAGAAGTGAATGATCTTCAGTTACCAAAAAGGCAAGTGACATTCAATCCTACCTATTTTATATTATGCATTAGTGTTTTTCAACTAGTATGCATGATAGGTTTTCTTTTCAAAAGTGAAGTGTATATGCTATGCATAGTAAACCTAGTAGTGTGAAGCCGCTCTCAATATACTTGCTAGGATGCTATATTTCGCTTTGCAATATCAAATGCCAATGCTGTTTCATTACTTGGTTGTGGGTGTTTAATTTTTTTAAAATTAACAACCTTAATGAAATACCTGGGTGGAATTGGAGTGGCTTGTATTATGTTGAGTGGCTACTCGGGGCTACATACCTGGCGGATTTAACCATGGTATGTGGTGGTGACCTAAGGGTTAGTACACTTGTGGTTTGCCACCCAGGAATAAAGAGATTGCTATGTCTTATGTGTTTAGTGTACTTCCAGTTCAGCCTTATGATATTATGGGCTCTGTCTTGATTGAGTAAGATGTGAGGATTCAACTTGTTGCAAGACATTGGCTGGTAGCAGAATTATTGGTGGGAACGAGTCTTGCGTGTATGGTTGCTCTCTCCTTCTGAAAGGTCTCGTCTCATTCTTCTCTCTGGGTAGAATGGGTCGTAAGGTGAAAGTGCACAATCTCTGCAGAGTTAAAAACTAAGATCTTAGCCGTGTCCCGGGTTATGGACAATTTGAGTGTCCAGAAAAGGATGTACGGAATAATCTCATCACCTTTTCTAAATGATTAAAACTTGTTTAGAAACAATCTCAGGACTGGATTTTTCTCAGGGCTACATACCTGACGGTGTCACCATGGTATGTGGTGGTGACCTGAGGATTATCCCTGTTGACGAGCCGGTTCCTCGGCAATGCCCACCATGAGGCGCTTGGGTTTTAGAGAAAGGCGACGACGGAAGTTATATTTTGCATCTCACTCCTTAGCTCTACCTCTTAATGAGAAAGAAAACAATTTCAACTTAATAATATCACCATCTACATCCTTATATTTTTGCATCTCACATAGCTCAACAAAAATTTTGAGGTGAGAAGCAGCATCATCAGTACTAACACGAGAAAATTGCTCTTTCATAACAAGGTTCAACAAGGCAGGCTTAATCTCATAAAAAGCTGCTTCAGGAGCAGGTGGAGCAATGGATGTGCAAATAAAATCATTGTTGTTGGTGCTAGTAAAATCACACAACTTAGTATTCTCAGGAGTAGCCATTTAGTAAAAATAATGCAAGCAACAAAAATAAAAGCTATACTATTTTTTTTTATTTTTTTTCGATATAAAATTGCAAACAAGATAAAAATAAAATATGCAAGCAAAACAATAACAAAGTAAAAGAGTTGAGAGTGAGAGACTCCCCTCGCAAAAGAGATGCTTTTCTCCCCGGCAACGACGCCAGAAAAAGTCTTGCTGGTGTGAAGTTGATGAAGGAGAATTTATGCGCAATGTTGAGTGGAACCCCAAGAGGAAGGTATGATGAGCACAACAGGAAGTTTTCCCTCAGTAAGAAACCAAGGTTTATCGACCAGTAGGAGAAAAACGTTCTCTCCCGAGGTGTTGCAAACCAACTCGTGGCAGGGCGCACTGTCGGCGTCAGCAACAACGTGGAGACCTGCACACAAACAACCAAGTAGTTTGTCCCCAACTTTCAGCGAGGTTTTCAAGCTCACTGGTTTTGCCGAAAACAAAGGATTAAACGAACCGTGTGAAAGAAGAATTGTTTGCAGAGAACATAACAGAAAAATGCTGTAGAAGATTGCAATTAAAAGAAGAAGGACCGGGGTCCACAGTTCACTAGAGGCGCCTCCCCAATAAAATAAATATGCTGGGTAAACAAATTACAGATGGGCAATTGACAAACAGAGATTCTACGCTAATGGTTGGTGCAGAATACATGTAGGCATTACAATAATATACATAGACCGTAACCCAACCGCATCTATGACTAATAATCCACCTTCGAGATTGCATCTGCGACACCCTCCGAGTATTAAGTTGCAAGCAACCGACTATCGCTTTAAGCAATGTGTGTAAAGTAAACAATGAAACTACCCTTGAATAGAACACCGCTGTTTTCTCCCTAGTAGCAACAAGCACATCTACAACCGTAGAGAACAAGGTCACTTCCCATGGTTAAATAGAGGCATGAACCCACTATCGAGCATAAATACTCCCTCTTGGAGTTGCTAGCATCTACTTGGCCAGAGCATCTACTAGAAACGAAGAGCATGCAAGATCATAATAACATAATACATAATCTCAACCAAAGCAATCTCTCTATAAATTGGATCCACATCAAACCAACATGTAGCAATTACAAATAGATGATCTTGATCATGTTAGGCAGGTCACAAGATTTATACATGAAGCACAACAAGGAGAGGACAACCATCTAGCTACTGCTATGGACCCATGGTCCCGTGGAGGACTACTCACGCATCACCTCGGATGAAGACATGGCGATGTAGAGGCCTCCGGCGGTGATTTCCCTCTCCGGCAGGGTGCCGGGATGGACTGCAGAACCCTCCCGAACTAGGGTTTTGTTTGACGGTGGCGTCGGAACTTTTCGTGGATGGAGGCTCTCGCTTCTGGGGTTTTCTCGATACGAGGAATAAATAGGCGGAAGGGCGGAGCAAACGAGGCAACGAGGCGCCAGTACAAGGGTCAGGCGTGGCCAAGGGTGGGGCCGCGCCTGCGCTATGTACTGCCACGTGGCAGCTCTCCTGCGCGTGTCCTTCTGGCTCCGTCTTCATCCCGGAAAAATAAGACTCTGAGTTTTTGTTTCGTCCAATTCCGAGAAACTTTCATGTACAACTTTTTTAGAAACACAAAAACAACAGAAAATAGGAACTGACACTGCGGCACTGCGTTAATAGGTTAGTCACAAAAAATGCTAAAAAGTGTGGAAAAGTGCACATAAAACATGTAAGAATTGTAACAAAACAAGCATAGAGCCTCAAAAATTATAGATATGTTTGGGACGTATCACATGGACAATTCAAAGGGTACAAGAAGGATGCCACTATAGTCCTTGAAGCGGTCGCCGATCATGAGAGTTGCCCGGGTCTTGCAATGACATCAATGTTCTTCAATGGTCACCACTAATGACAAGACTTGCAATGCGGGAAGGTCCATTGGTGGAGTTTGAAGCAAATTGCCACAAGTACAACTATGGCTACTTTCTCGCCGACGACATCTATCCAAGGTGGCAAAAATTTGTGAAGCCGGTTATTCAACCACGAGGTAAGAAACAAACCCAATTTCACAATGCACAAGCGGCGGCGAGGAAAGATGTAGAGAATTTGAGATTTTGCAAGCCCAATTTACCATTCTGAGGGGGCTGGCTAGATTTTGAGACCCAGAGTGCCGTTGGTATATCATGACTGCTTGTGTAATCATGCATAACATGATTATAGAGGATGATCATGGAAAAATATGGATCATACCCACTACGAGTTGATGAGGGTTCCTGTGCAAGTGAGGAGGTCCGCACATAGGATTGCCCGGTTTATTGCCTCATATCATTCCATTTGTTCCAATGAAACACATGAGCTCCAAAAAGATCTCATGTAAGAATGGTGGAATTGACATGGACAACAATAATGCCTACTTGTTGCATATTTGTTGTATTGTTTGAAAACTATGTTGTATTGTTGATCCATAAACTTGCTCTATTTGTTGTGAACAATTTGATATACTTGTTGTATTCGTTGTGAACAATTTGATGTACTTGTTGTATTATTGTGTTGTAATAATAAATGGTACATTTATTCGTGAATTTCTAAAGCTTGTTTGATCTTGTTAAATGCATAGTTGTGTGTGATTGTTGTTTCCGCTGGCGCTGCACGCTGTATTTTGGAGCGTCCGGTGGAGGAGCAATTTTTCCGCCCGCTCTGCAGTTTAGCGCGTCCGGTGGGGAAAAAACAAAGCGCATCGCGGTATAACTATACATGGATCGCAGCGACGTTTACAACCCCGAAATATATCGCGACCGCTGGAGATGCTCTAAGTAGGTAGGCCCTGATACGTCTCAAACGTATCTATAATTTCTTATGTTCCATGCTAGTTTTATGACAATACCTACATGTTTTGTTCACACTTTATATCGTTTTGATGCATTTTCCGGAACTAACCTATTGACGAGATGCCGAAGTGCCGGCTCTCGTTTTCTCGCTGTTTTTGGTTTCGAAATCCTAGTAAGGAAATATTCTCGGAATTGGACGAAATCAACGCCCGGTATCTTATAATTCCACGAAGCTTCCGAACACCGGAGAGGGGCCAGAGGAGAGGCCCAGGGCCACCACACATGGTGGCGGCGCGGCCCAAGGGGGGGCGCCCCTGTTGTCTGGCTGCCCCAGACCCCCTCCGACTCCGACTCTCCGCCTATAAAAGCCTTCCTGACCTAAAAACTTCGAACGGAAAAGCCACGGTACGAGAAACCTTCCAGAGCCGCCGCCATCGCGAAGCCAAGATCTGGGGGACAGGAGTCTCTTTTCCGGCACGCCGCCGGGACGGGGAAGTGCCCTAGGAAGGCATCTCCATCGACACCACCGCCATCTTCATCACCGCTGCTGTCTCCCATGAGGAGGGAGTAGTTCTCCATCGAGGCTAAGGGCTCTACCGGTAGCTATGTGGTTAATCTCTCTCCTATGTACTTCAATACAATGATCTCATGAGCTGCCTTACATGATTGAGATTCATATGAGCTTTGTATCACTATTCATCTATGTGCTACTCTAGTGATGTTATTAAAGTATTCTATTCCTCCTTCATGATGTAATGGTGACAATGTGTGCATCATGTAGTGCTTGGCGTAGGTTATGATTGTGATCTCTTGTAGATTATGAAGTTAATTATTACTATGATAGTATTGATGCGATCTATTCCTCCTTTCATAGTGTGATGGTGACAGTGTGCATGCTATGTTAGTACTTGGTATAATTGCAATGATCTATCATGCACTCTAAGGTTAGTTAAATATGAACATCGAATGTTGTGGAGCTTGTTAACTCCGGCATTGAGGTGCTCTTGTAGCCCTACACAATTAATGGTGTTTGTCATCCAACAAGAGAGTGTAGAGTGGTTTTATTATGTGATCAATGTTGAGAGTGTCCGCTAGTGAAAGTATGATCCCTAGGCCTTGTTTCTAAGCATCGAATCTCCGCTTATTTACTGTTCTGTTGCATGTTTACTCGCTGCCATCTTTATTTCAGATTGCTATTACCACTCATATACATCCATATTACTTGTATTTCACTATCTCTTCGCCGAACTAGTGCACCTATACATCTGACAAGTGTATTAGGTGTGTTGGGGACACAAGAGACTTCTTGTATCGTGATTGCAGGGTTGCTTGAGAGGGATATCTTTGACCTCTTCCTCCCCGAGTTCGATAAACCTTGGGTGATCCACTTAAGGGAAACTTGCTGCTGTTCTACAAACCTCTGCTCTTGGAGGCCCAACACTGTCTACAAGAATAGAAGCACACGTAGACATCAAGCACTTTTCTGGCATCGTTGCCGGGGAGGAAAGGTAAAAGGCACTCATACTCCGGTCCCAGGTAACTAAGTTATTTTCTGTTGCCGTTGTGAGTGCTCGAAGCTATTTCCTTTAGATCCTGCAATTGCATCTTTTTGTTTCTTGTTTTACACTAGTTTGGCATAATGGAAAGCAACAATGAGCTTTTTATTCTATTACCTGAGTTAAGACATGGATTGTTTGCTGCAAAAATTAAAAAAACTATGGAATCTTATTTGCATGCTAGTAGCAATGATATTAGTATGAACGCTTTGAACACCATTGTTGCTGATATGGAAAATTCTAAGCTTGGGGAAGCTGGTTTTGATGAGCATGACATTTTTAGTCCCCCAAGCATTGAGGATAAAATTTTCTTTGATGATACTTTGCCTCCTATTTATGATGATTATAATGATAGTGGTCTTTTGATGCCGCCTACTATGGAGAGTAAATTTTATTATGATTATACTATGCCTCCTACACTTGATGAGAATAATAATGATAGCTACTTTGTTGAATTTGCTCCCACTACAACTAATAAAATTGATTATGCTTATGTGGAGAGTAATAATTTTATGCATATAGCTCATGATAAGAATGTTTCATGTGATACTTATATTGTTGAGTTTGGTCATGATGCCACTGAAAGTTATTATGAGAGAGGGAAACATGGTTATATGCATCTTAACAATATTAAGTTTCCCCTCTTTATGTTGAGAATATTGAAGTTGCGCTTGTATTGCCTTCTTATGCTTGTCACTTTGCTCTTCATGAATTTGTTTATTTACAAGATTCCTTTTCATAGGAAGTGGGTTAGACTTAAAAGTGTTTCTAATTTGCTTCTTGATGCTCTCTTTTGCTTCAACTCTTATTTCTTGCGCGAGCATCATTAAAATTGCTGAGCCCATCTTAATGGCTATAAAGAAAGAACTTCTTGGGAGATAACTCATGTCTTTATTTTGCTACTGTTTTGTTGTGTCTTGGAAGTTGTTACTACTGTAGCAACCTCTCCTTATCTTTATTTTATTGCATTGTTGTGCCAAGTGAAGTCTCTAATAGAAGGTTGATACTAGATTTGGATTTCTCGCGAGAAACGATTTCTATCCGTCACGAATTTGGGCAGGGCTCTTTGTAGGTAACTCAGAAAAATCTGCCAATTTACGTGCGTGTTCCTCGGATATGTACGCAACTTTCATTAGTTTTGAGTTTTCTCGATTTGAGTAACGGAAGTACCTCTTAAAAATTCGTGTTTATCGGTTGTTCCGTTTTGACAGATTCTGTCTCTGTTTTTTGCATTGTCTCTTGTGGACTTTAAGTGAGGCTTTCTAGACGTGGAGAGCTGTAGCTAATGTTTTATTGAGTTCTTGCAATGTGTCACTACAGGACTAAAGTGGATTAAAGTTTTTTGAGTACTAACCCCTCTAATGAAGTTTATGAGAAGTTTGCTGTGGCAGAAGTTTTCAAGGGTCAAGAGAGGAGGATGATATATGATCAAGAAGAGTGAAACGTCTAAGCTTGGGGATGCCCCCGTGGTTCATCCCTGCATATTTCAAGAAGACTCAAGCGTCTAAGCTTGGGGATGCCCAAGGCATCCCCTTCTTCATCAACAATTTATCAGGTTTCTTCTATTGAAACTATATTTTTATTCGGTCACATCATATGTTCTTTGCTTGGAGCGTCTGTGTGCTTTTATTTTCGTTTTGTTATTTTCATTCTCTGAATAAATGCTTGTGTGGGAGAGAGACACGCTCCGATGGTTCATATGAACACATGTGTTCTTAGCTTTTAATATTCATGGCGAAGGTTGAAAACTGCTTCGTTCATTGTTATATGGTTGGAAACAGAAAATGCTTCATGTGGTAATTGGTATAATGTCTTGAATAATTTGATACTTGGCAATTGTTGTGCTCATATAGATCATGTTTAAGCTCTTGCATCATGTACTTCGCACCTAGTAATGAAGAACTACATAGAGCTTGTTAAAATCTGGTTTGCATGATTGGTCTCTCTAAGTCTAGATATTTTCTGGTTAAGGTGTTTGAACAATAAGGAGACGATGTAAAGTCTTATAATGCTTACAATATGTTCATATGTGAGTCTTGCTGCACCGTTTTATACTTGAGTTTGCTTCAAACAACCTTGCTAGCCTAGCCCTGTATTGAGAGGAATTCTTCTCGTGCATCCAAATCCTTGAGCCAAAACCTATGCCATTTGTGTCCACCATACCTACCTACCACATGGTATTTCCTGCCATTCCAAGCAAATACTTCATGTGCTACCTTTAAACAATTCAAAAGCTATTATCTCTTATTTGTGTCAATGTTTTATAGCTCATGAGGAAGTATGTGGTGTTTTATCTTTCGATCTTGTCATTTACTTCGACGGACTTTCACCAATGGACTAGTGGCTCATCCGCTTATCCAATAATTTTGCAAAAAGAGCTGGCAATGGGGTTCCCAGCCCCAATTAATTAACTTGCATTAATAATTCTCTTCACATGTTTTGCCCCGATCTATCGTTAAGCAACTTAATTTTGCAAATAGACACTCCTTCATGGTATGTGATTGTTGGAAGGCACCCGAGGATTCGGTTAGCCATGGCTTGAGAAAGCAAAGGTTGGGAGGAGTGTCATCTAAAAAATAAAAAAATAAAAACTAAACTAAAGTACATGTGTAAACAAAGAGAAGAGGGATGATCTACCTTGCTGGTAGAGATAACGTCCTTCATGGGAGCCGCTCTTGAAAGTCTGGTTGACGAGGTAGTTAGAGTACCCGCTACCATTCGTTGACAACAACAAACACCTCTCAAAACTTTACTTTTATGCTCTCTATATGATTTCAAAACTTAAAAAGCTCTAGCACATGATTTAATCCCTCGCTTCCTCTCGCGAAGGGCCTTTCTTTTACTTTATGTTGAGTCAGTTTACCTACTTCTTTCTATCTTAGAAGCAAACACTTGTGTCAACTCGTGTGCATTGATTCTTACATGTTTACCTATTGCACTTGTTATATTGCTTTATGTTGACAACTATCCATGAGATATATATGTTACAAGTTGAAAGCAATTGCTGAAACTTAATCATCCTTTGTGTTGCTTCAATGCCTTCTACTAAGAATTTATTGCTTATGAGTTAACTCGTTATGCAAGTCTTATTGATGCTTGTCTTGAAAGTACTATTCATGAAAAGTCTTTGCTATATGATTCAGTTGTTTACTCATTGTCTTCATCATTGCTTCGAATCGCTGCATTCATCTCATATGCTTTACAATAATGTTGATCAAAATTATGTTGGTAGCATGTCACTTAAGAAATTATTCTTGTTATCTTTTACCTACTCGAGGGCGAGTAGGAACTAAGCTTGGGGATGCTTGATACTGTAGGATAACGTTGCATAGAAAACAAAAATTTTCCTACCGCGAACACGAAATCCAAGCCAAGATGCAATCTAGAAGACGGTAGCAACGAGGGGATTATCGAGTCTCACCCTTGAAGAGATTCCAAAGCCTACAAGATGAGGCTCTTGTTGCTGCGGTAGACGATCACTTGCCGCTTGCAAAAGCGCGTAGAAGATCTTGATCACGGCGCCACGAACGGGCAGCACCTCCGTACTCGGTCACACGTTCGGTTGTTGATGAAGACGACGTCCACCTCCCGTTCCAGCGGGCAGCGGAAGTAGTAGCTCCTCTTGAATCCGACAAGCACGACGGCGTGGTGTCGGTGGCGGTGGAGAACTCCGGCGGAGCTTCGCTAAAGCACGCGGGAGCTATGGAGGAGAGGGGGCGGCTAGGGTTTGGGAGGGGGTGGCCGGCCACTCAAGGGGGCGGCCAGGTTGTGGTCTTGGGGTGGCCGGCCCCCTCCCCTTGGCCCCTCATTATATAGGTGGAAGCCCCAAGTGTTGGACTACAAGTCTCCGAATAAGACCCGAACCCAAAACCTTCCATGTGATAAGGAAACCTACCCAAGGTGGGAATCCCACTTGGGTGGGATTCCCCCCTTCCATGTGGGGGTGGCCGGCCCCCATAGGGGAGTCCACTTGGGACTCCTCCCCCACTAGGGTTGGCCGGCCATGGAGGTGGAGTCCCTCCGGGACTCCACCTTCCTTGGTGGTTTCTTCCGGACTTTTCTAGAACCTTCTAGAACCTTCCATAGAACCTTCCGCATCATTTTAATTCACATAAAATGACATCCTATATATGAATCTTATTCTCCGGACCATTCCGGAACTCCTCGTGATGTCCGGGATCTCATCCGGGACTCCGAACAAATATTCGAACTCCATTCCATATTTCAAGTTCTACCATTTCAACATCCAACTTTAAGTGTGTCACCCTACGGTTCGCGAACTATGCGGACATGGTTGAGTACTCACTCCGACCAATAACCAATAGCGGGATCTGGAGATCCATAATGGCTCCCACATATTCAACGATGACTTTAGTGATCGAATGAACCATTCACATACAATACCAATTCCCTTTGTCACGCGATATTTTACTTGTCCGAGGTTTGATCTTCGGTATCACTCTATACCTTGTTCAACCTCGTCTCCCGACAAGTACTCTTTACTCGTACCGTGGTATGTGGTCTCTTATGAACTTATTCATATGCTTGCAAGACATTAGACGACATTCCACCGAGAGGGCCCAGAGTATATCTATCCGTCATCGGGATGGACAAATCCCACTCGTTGATCCATATGCCTCAACTCATACTTTCCGGATACTTAATCCCACCTTTATAACCACCCATTTACGCAGTGGCGTTTGGTGTAATCAAAGTACCTTTCCGGTATAAGTGATTTACATGATCTCATGGTCATAAGGACTAGGTAACTATGTATCGAAAGCTTATAGCAAATAACTTAATGACGAGATCTTATGCTACGCTTAATTGGGTGTGTCCATTACATCATTCATATAATGATATAACCTTGTTATTAATAACATCCAATGTTCATGATTATGAAACTAATCATCTATTAATCAACAAGCTAGTTTAAACAAGAGGCTTACTAGGGACTCATTGTTGTTTACATAACACACATGTATCAATGTTTCGGTTAATACAATTATAGCATGATATATAAACTTTTATCATAAACATAAAGATATATAATAACCAATTTTATTATTGCCTCTTGGGCATATCTCCAACAGATCTCCCACTTGCACTAGAGTCAATAATCTAGATTACATTGTAAGGTACTTAACACCCATGGCATTCTGGTGTTGGTCATACTTTGCCCTAGGGAGAGCTTTAGTCAACGGTTCCGACACACTCAGAAACGTATGTATTTTGCAATTCATTTGCGTCTTCACGCATCACTCATTTTCCAAATGAGTCGGCATTAAATATGTTTGGTCTTCTGGTGGAACCTTAATTCCGCGGTCTGAAATATGTCACTAATATTGTCATACACAATATAGCTTCAAGGTTCCGACACTATCGGAACTACACCAAGTTCTCAAAGAACATCTTGACTTAACATCCTCGATCATTGTCAAAACAATGACATATTCTCGCCTTCGTTTGTAGAATCCGTCACAATATTTAGAACTCTTCTAAATCTAGCATTGTGCTACCTTTTAAACAACACTTAGCCTAATTTTGAGATTGAAATTTTATTTTTATATGTGACAAAACCAATATCGGTGCAACACCTTACAGCGATTTGTTTGTCATTTCTCCATACAAAACTATTTATATATCCTTGGTTCTTCTAAAGTACACAGGGATATTCTTACTGTTTGTCCAATGATCATCACATGAATTATTCTGGTATATGCTCCTAACATTTTAGAGCACAGGACATCTGATTGTGTACATATTAATTGTGATCTAAATTACTCATGTGTTTTTACTCATTGAGTGTCAGATACACTCAAGTTTTGTTAAAACTTCACATGACAAGAACATTTTCTTAATATTTCTATATTGAACTACTTCAATATCCTTTCTATGTACTTTGACTTAAACTTATTATGTGTTTCAATCTATCTTCATAGATCTTGACACTAAATATGTTTCAGTCCATATCCTTTCATTGAAGTTAATACTCAATGAAACCTTTTATAATCAAGTATATAATTACATCATTTATAACCAACTATATGTATCTACATAAAGTATTATAAATATGTCTCAGCGCTCCCACTTAATTTCTTGCAAATGCAAGCCTCTTCATCGTTTCTGATGAAATCAAAAACTCTTTGACTATTTCATCCGGTGAAGATTCCAACTCCGTGATACTCACTTCATCCAATTGAAGTTCGTTTACCTATCTAGTATTCCACGGACTAGCAAAACAATTGGTTGTATCTTGTATACACCTTTAATACACACTTCGTTAAGTAATGTATTTTGCCATCCTACTATCATATCTCATGAAAGAAATATGTAGCGATTACTAGAATAATCCACATAGACTATAAGCATTGCTACGGAAGATCTAATCTTATCGTAGTCAACTCTTTGAACTTTGTCGTAAACAACTCTTCGACAAGTCGAGCTTATTCAAGGATATTCCATCCAAGTCCATCAATTTTATAGATCCGTTTACTTTCAAAAAGTATTCATCTATCTTGGATTTCATGGCATATAGCCATTTTAACGGAGTCGTGGCCCATCATAACTTCTTTGTATGTAGTTGGTTTATCATTGTTCAAAAACAATCCTTTGTTCACAAATCATTTATTTGATCACAAAGTAAACCATACCTACAAGGTTCAATAAGTACTTCGATCTCCATGACCATAACATTTTGTAGACATGGGAGCCATGATCGTCGTGGCCGCTTCCGGAACCAATTCCGATGCTGCGCTACTCTGATCATTATGCTCAGGTTCATATACCTTATCAAGTTTTATTGTCCTCCCACTCAAATACTTCGCTAAAAACAATTTCTTGGAAATTAGTAAGAAACATCGACAAACACTTTTGTCTTTGTCTCCATAGTGGAAAGAATTCCCAATCAATTCTGTGGGATAACCAACAAAGACATTCATCCGATTTTGGTTGTAAACTTATTTACTTTATGCTATGCATTCCAAAATTTAAGAAAGGACTATTAGGGTTCATACCCATGCCATAACTCGTATGGTGTCATTTCAACGGATCATGATGATGCTCTATTTAGTGTAAAAGCGGTAGTCATTAAAGCATAATCCAAAAAAAAATATAGCATCAATATTTTATCTCATCATTGACCCAACAAGGTTTGGATACATCTCTCGGATACTCCATCATCACTATGATACTCCAAGAAACGTGAGTTGTAGAACAATTTCATAACTCTCTTAGATGTTCGCTAAAACTCGTAATTCAAATATTTCCACTATGATCCAATCATAGATATTTGACTTTTCTATTACGATGATTTCCACCTCATGCTGAAATTTATTTGAATCCATTCAAATGTTTCAAACTTCTTCCTTATCGAATATATCCACATATATATACTCAATTCATTGTTGGAAGTTTTCATGAAGTAGAAGAATCTCCCGCACAACCTATGCCCAGTGAACCACATACATCATCATGTATTTTTCCACTAAGTTAGTTGCCCGTTCAACTCTTGGCCTATGAACGGTATTTCAGTCATTCTCTTTAGAAAAGATTTGCAAGCGCCAAATGATTCAAAAATCGAATGACTCCAAAAATCCATTTGCATGGAGTTCCTTCATGTGTTCCTTTCTAATATGACCTAAATTGCGGTTCCACAAATAAGTGGAATTCAAATCATTTGCCTTATGGCATTTTAGCGTCAGTATTATGTATGTGTGTTTCACCATTAAGATTTATAATAACTTATCCATCGTACATGGAGTAATGTCATAATTTGAACAACTCATTGTTTTCATTTGACCAGAGCAAAATAACAATTATTAAGTTCTTTATTATAAATTCTAAGGGCTAGATGGGATGCCAACGACGAACATAATAACACTTTATTTTTGTTCCAGAAGTGCATTCCTATCATATTCCTTGTCGACTCACTTAGGCCATTGTATTCTTGTATTGCGTTGTTTTGTATGACATTTCATACCAACCAATATGGTACTAATACCCAAGAATTTCATTGTGTGACCAAACTAGGAATACAACCACAACATGTATATCATGTATATACACCTGAGCTAGACTTTCTAGTCTTTTTCTTTCGCCAAAATATCTTTTGTAGTTTCTCTTTTAGCTTTCCTCATTATTCGGAAAATACTTCACCTTCAATAACTTCTAGGTTTGTTGGTCAAATACCAATAACCTTGAGGTTCTTACTTTGAAGTTGATCATCATATGACAAGTGTTTCAGATTTCACTATTAGTAACTTTGTAATATGATGAACAATTTCACTCATAATTTTATCCATTATATCATGACGACTTTCCGAGACCATGTCTGTACATGTTAGGCTCGTAAAGTTTTAACCTTGGTATTCGCATGTGCAAATCCGGCTTGCACCCGTTGTATGCACACGTAGAATCTATCACACCCGATCATCACGTGATGCTTCGAAACGACGAGTCTTAGCAACGGTGCATACTAAGGACGATAACTTCATGGATATGCGAATATTATTAGTGCCCCAATAGTTGGAGGATTGTGACGCCTCGGCGTCTTCAACCTTCATACATTCCCATAAAACTTATGAGTTTATGTAGTCTCACCAAATTTATATTCTATCATCTTGCAATAAGGTCTTAGATATCACATATATCTCATACCTTGATTATTTTTGAAAACTAAATTTTCAGCTCCTTACTTTTCAAACAGATTTGAACTTCAAGTTTCACGGAGACAAGATAACTTTAGGTACTAATTGAAACCATAGCTCTTTGAATCAACAATGTGAGGTTTACTAAAAGTTTGCAATAGGACTTAATCAATTCTTGATTCTTTAACAATACGGTACCAATCCGTAAAGTTTCTTGTCAGATTTTAACAAGTATTTCTATCTCAATAACAAGACTAGCGCATGGTAGAAAACGGATGCCAATACTACAAAATTAATTCAAAATACTACTCAGACTATGTTTATGATAATTAGTTCATGTTTTAATCTAATTACTAATGAACTCCCACTTAATACAACATCCCTCATAGTTGTTAAGTGGTACACGATCCAAATCCACTATATCAAAACCGATCATCACGTGAGATGATGTAGCTTCAATGGTGAACATCAACATGTTGATTATATCATCCATATGACTCGTGTTCAACCTTTCGGTTTCCGTTGTCCCGAGGCCATGTCTGTACATGCTAGGCTCGTCAAGCAAACCCAAGTATTCCGCGTGTGCAACATGGCTTACACCCGTTGTATGTGAACGTTGAGTCTATCACATCCGATCATCACGAGATGCTTCGAAACGACGAACTGTGCAACAGTGCATACGAGGGGAGAACACTTTATTATCTTGATATTAATGTGAGGGATCATCTTATAATGCTACCGTCGCGTTCTAAGCAAAATAAGATGCATAAAGGATTAACATCACATGCAATTCATATGTGATATGATATGGCCCTTTAGTCTTTGCGCCTTCGATCTTCATCTCCAAAGCACGGACATGATCTCCATCATCAACGGGCATGATCTCCATCATCGTCGGCGTAGCGTTAAGGTCCATGGCGCCGTCTTCATGGTTGTTCACCTCATGTAGCAACTATTACAACTACTTTGAAATACTACTCAACATGAAATTTAAAGACAACCATAAGGCTCTTGCCGGTTGCCACAATACAATAATGATCATCTCATACATATTCATCATCATATCATGGCCATATCACATCACCAAACCCTGCAAAAACAAGTTAGACGTTCTCTAATTTGGTTTGCATATTTTACGTGGTTTAGGGTTTTCGAGTGAGATCCAATCTACCTACGAACATGAACCACAACGGTGATACTAGTGTTGTCAATAGAAGAGTAAATTGAATCTTTACTATAGTAGGAGAGACAGACACCCGCAAAGCCTCTTATCTTTTATCTCTAAATAGGAAGCCCCCACTACACCATTTTTCTGCCCTGTGATGCATCCACGTCATCTGTATTTCCCCCAGGTTGCATTCTCGCACGTTGCTCGCCGCCCTGGTACTCTCCGCCGCCGTGAGCCCGTAACTGCCTCAGACACAAATGCTGAGCATTCAACAGTTGCTCCATGCGCGCAGGTGGCCCCTTCTTCACACGTCCTCATCTCTCCTACATTTAATCTCCACCACAGAATTGCAGCGCCACTGCGCCCCTCCATCTCCTCCACTATCTCAATGTTGCAACAAATGCAGATGAAACTGTTTGATTTTATTTCTCCAACTTCATCTTCTCCACCGACAAATGCAAGGTAAGAGATGGACTCGCTCTCGCCTATTTTAAGCACCGGCCGTGGGTACTCCATTTCCGTTGCCCCGTGGCAGTTGGTGTCCGCGCCTGCGCAGATTAATACCTGAAGAGACAAATTTAGATTCGTCACTTCGTCAGGTTTAGCAAGGAATCAATATGATGGTGGCAGGGTAAGAATTTGATGCCCCCGGTCATCCACAACGTCGCCTCCTGATTTGCCTCCATCCGTTTCTCTCTGTTCCCTCCCCATCTCATTGCCCCAATCATATACTCTGATATGTGTCTCTGTTGTGTTCACGTGCCTTCAACTGATGGTCATGGGGTAGTTCTGATCCTTCTCATGTCTCTTTTGAGGACATATTTTTATTTATGTAGACATGATGTTTGATGAAAATCAAAGAAGATTCCAGGTGAAAATAAATTGAGGTAACTTCGCTTGCAATCCACGATAACATTCAGTTCAGTACTTTTTAGGCTGACATTCATCCATTTCATTTAGTTGTTTCATGCAGCCTCAAATTCCAAATTAAGTCATGCCGATGTGCCGTGTTGTCAGTTCCACATTCCATACGATACATTTCCCTTTCTTATCAGATGCTAGCTGCTTGCAATACTCTAGTGGAGCTAACTTATCGCAACAAGTTTGCTGTCTTTTTTTTCACAATCAGAATATTGATATAAAATGATTTGAAAATTTATGCCCAACCAATATTTGGTACATATATACCTTCAATCATTTGCGTGGTTGAGTCTACCGAAATTTATCACAGATATACACCTTTACAGATTCTGATAAGAACTGATATTTTCAGGTTTGTGAGTTTTTTCACCAGGTCTGGGCAAATATTTACAAGTGTTTCTCTTCTTATATTTCAAGCAATGTTTCGTCTGTCGGTCTCCATTCCAAGAATTGTTATACTATAACCTAAAATAACCATTGTACTTGCTGGACAGGAATTGAGTTTGATGGCATCCAGTACATGTGGTTTTCAGCTTTTGTCATCTTCATAATTTGACAGTCACTCACCTTAGTAGCATTTTGATATCCGTAGAGGCGTCTGCAAGCATGTTCTTTCAATTCCAAAAATATTATTTAAGCCAAATTTAATTGGTAATTTTTTTTTTGATTGATTTAAGTTCACTGTTTTGCTTGAAGTTGTACTATGAATACTCTCAGTCTCTACCGTATTTATAATAAGAAAGAAAAGTTGGGATATTTCTTTGGGCAGATCTCCCAATCTTTCATTTTCTTTATCCTCTAACCTATTATGATACACCATGTTAAGGCAATATCAGTGCATTAGTAATACAAGGGCTCGAAGATTGATATATAAATACATAGTGTCTTTTTTGTCACATTATCGACTTCTCGATTTTGGACATTGATTTGCCATTATTCCCACTTCACACCATAAATCTTAATGTCCGCTAAGAAATTCCGCAGCAACGCGCGGGGTATCATCTAGTGCAATACAAGTTGCATGTCGAACGAGGAACAAGTCTCATGAACGCGGTCATGTAAAGTTAGTCCGAGCCGCTTCATCCCACTATGCCATAAAGATGCAAAGTACTCAACTAAAGATAACAAGAGCATCAACGCCCACAAAACCATTGTGTTCTACTCGTGCAACCATCTATGCATAGACACGGCTCTGATACCATTGTAGGATAACGTTGCATAGAAAACAAAAAATTTCCTACCACGAACACGAAATCCAAGCCAAGATGCAATCTAGAAGACGGTAGCAACGAGGGGATTATCGAGTCTCACCCTTGAAGAGATTCCAAAGCCTACAAGATGAGGCTCTTGTTGCTGTGGTAGACGATCACTTGCCGCTTGCAAAAGCGCGTAGAAGATCTTGATCACGGCGCCACGAACGGGCAGCACCTCCGTACTCGGTCACACGTTCGGTTGTTGATGAAGACGACGTCCACCTCCCGTTCCGGCGGGCAGCGGAAGTAGTAGCTCCTCTTGAATCCGACAGACACGACGGCGTGGTGTCGGTGGCGGTGGAGAACTCCGGCGGAGCTTCGCTAAAGCACGCGGGAGCTATGGAGGAGGGGGGGCGGCTAGGGTTTGGGAGGGGGTGGCCGGCCACTCAAGGGGGGCGGCCAGGTTGTGCTCTTGGGGTGGCCGGCCCACTCCCCTTGGCCCCTCATTATATAGGTGGAAGCCCCAAGTGTTGGACTACAAGTCTCCGAATAAGACTCGAACCCAAAACCTTCCATGTGATAGGGAAACCTACCCAAGGTGGGAATCCCACTTGGGTGGGATTCCCCCCTTCCATGTGGGGGGTGGCCGGCCCCCATAGGGGAGTCCACTTGGGACTCCTCCCCCACTAGGGTTGGCCGGCCATGGAGGTGGAGTCCCTCCGGGACTCCACCTTCCTTGGTGGTTTCTTCCGGACTTTTCTAGAACCTTCTAGAACCTTCCATAGAACCTTCCGCATCATTTTAATTCACATAAAATGACATCCTATATATGAATCTTATTCTCCGGACCATTCCGGAACTCCTCGTGATGTCCGGGATCTCATCCGGGACTCCGAACAAATATTCGAACTCCATTCCATATTTCAAGTTCTACCATTTCAACATCCAACTTTAAGTGTGTCACCCTACGGTTCGCGAACTATGCGGACATGGTTGAGTACTCACTCCGACCAATAACCAATAGCGGGATCTGGAGATCCATAATGGATCCCACATATTCAACGATGACTTTAGTGATCGAATGAACCATTCACATACAATACCAATTCCCTTTGTCACGCGATATTTTACTTGTCCGAGGTTTGATCTTCGGTATCACTCTATACCTTGTTCAACCTCGTCTCCGACAAGTACTCTTTACTCGTACCGTGGTATGTGGTCTCTTATGAACTTATTCATATGCTTGCAAGACATTAGACGACATTCCACCGAGAGGGCCCAAAGTATATCTATCCGTCATCGGGATGGACAAATCCCACTCGTTGATCCATATGCCTCAACTCATACTTTCCGGATACTTAATCCCACCTTTATAACCACCTATTTACGCAGTGGCGTTTGGTGTAATCAAAGTACCTTTCCGGTATAAGTGATTTACATGATCTCATGGTCATAAGGACTAGGTAACTATGTATCGAAACCTTATAGCAAATAACTTAATGACGAGATCTTATGCTACGCTTAATTGGGTGTGTCCATTACATCATTCATATAATGATATAACCTTGTTATTAATAACATCCAATGTTCATGATTATGAAACTAATCATCTATTAATCAACAAGCTAGTTTAAACAAGAGGCTTACTAGGGACTCATTGGTGTTTACATAACACACATGTATCAATGTTTCGGTTAATACAATTATAGCATGATATATAAACTTTTATCATAAACATAAAGATATATAATAACCACTTTTATTATTGCCACTTGGGCATATCTCCAACAGATACGTCTCAAACGTATATATAATTTCTTATGTTCCATGCTAGTTTTATGACAATACCTACATGTTTTGTTCACACTTTATATCGTTTTGATGCATTTTCCGGAACTAACCTATTGACGAGATGCCGAAGTGCCAGTTCCTGTTTTCTGCTGTTTTTGGTTTCAGAAATCCTAGTAAGGAAATATTCTCGGAATTGGCGAGAATATTTCCTTACTAGGATTTCTGAAACCAAAAACAGCAGAAAACAGGAACTGACACTTCGGCATCTCGTCAATAGGTTAGTTCCGGAAAATGCATCAAAACGATATAAAGTGTGAACAAAACATGTAGGTATTCTCATAAAACTAGCATGGAACATAAGAAATTATAGATACGTTTGAGACGTATCAGGCCCTGTGTGGCTTGAAAACGCCGTACAGGCGTATAGCCGGTTTCAAGCTGGCCGTCTTGCCCACGGGTTATGGCGCCCATGGGCAACCACCCGAATGGGTAGGGCATGGGTCAATTATGTTACATATTAGTCTTAACCATGGGCAACCCGATTAGTCATGGGTAGGGTATGGGTATAAGATTGTGCCCGTGGGTGACCCGATGGGTCGCCCGATTAATACTTATAATTAAATTAATAATATATTATACTCCCTCCGTTCCTTTCTATAATGCCTATTGTTTTTTCGCTTTTGTTTCAGAATATAAGAGTAAAGCTATGTTTTTTGCAAAGAACCCCTTCCACCGATATGTTCCCGTCCCGAAAATCTGGAAACGAATGCGTTCCCGTCCGGTAAATACGGAAACCAATGCGTTCCCGCTCCAGAAAATGTGAAAACCAATCTGATTATGGAAAGAATAGCGGGAGAGAGGGAGTACATGACGCGATCGGTTATGGAAACAAGATTATTTTCTGAGATCTGATTTCAGTTTCCTATTTTGTTTCTAAGATTGCTAGGGGGTTTTGTGTCAAAAAATGGCTTGCGCTAATTTCCGTGCCAAAATACAATAGGAACTATAGAAAGGAACGGAGGGAGTAGTAGTATATAGATATTAGTCTTTTCTTTACGGAAAATAGGCTTGATATGCAGTTCTAAAAGTACCATATGAACACAACAGGCCTTTGGAAATCACCCACATGTGATGTTCACATGTTGTTTTGGGCCAAATTAAGCTATTTCCTACTGGCCCATGTAAAATACGACTTGGCTTCCCCGCTCTGGCTGGTCAGTGGCTCACTAGCTCGTGAAGTGCTGCATGGTTTCTGCTAGTCCACTATTTAGTACCACCTCGCTAGGAGGAGCGTGAAGCACATGTATAGCTGCATATATAAGGAACCACAACACCAAGAACTGAGTGCGATCCGTGTTATGACGCTTCAACGGGCCGCCTCGTGCATTGCGTTTGTTCTCTAATAAAAAATAAATTATATTAACTGAACTGGTATTTGATGTGCTATTTAATAAAATATTTGATGTGTCTGCAAACCCGATGGGCGCCCGATTGAGTCGGGTGACCCGATGGGTTTGGGTATGGGTAGGGTTGCCGGCAGAGATCTTTGCCCATTTGTTAATCGGGCATGGATTTGGGAGAGGTCGACCCGGCTAAACCCGACCTATTGGCAGGCTTAAGCCGGTTACTGCTGGTAGCTGGGCCCCACGCCCTAGGTTTTTCAGTTTTCCTCATCCCTCCCCCCACCCCCCCACGGTCCCACCTTTTCCAGCCCCCGTCGCCATTGCCGCCCCTCCCTCCCGGACGAAGATTCAGTGACTGGAGTACATCAAGTCACGCCGTGCCTGGACCTTCTATCTGCCCCACATTCTCGATCCAACGATTACAATCAAGCGATTCTAAAACTTTGCTGAATTTGTCTTTTTTGCTGCGCCTAAAATACAAAGTATTTTTCATTGAAACTTTTTCGTACTTACAACATGATTCGTTGGCAACATGTACAATTTTAGTTTTGAATTTTTTGATGATTTTGAAATATTGGGAGAGGTCGACCCGACTAAACCCGACCTATTGGCAGGCTTAAGCCGGTTACTGCTGGTAGCTGGGCCCCACGCCCTAGGTTTTCCAGTTTTCCTCATCCCTCCCCCCACCCCCCCACGGTCCCACCTTTTCCAGCCCCCGTCGCCATTGCCGCCCCCTCCCGCCCCCCCCCACCCCCCCCACCCATACACACACACCCACACACACAAAACCTTCCGGCTACGCAGGCGTCTCGATCTCCCGGTACCCGGTCAGATCTGCTACCGTTCGGGCACCGCGGTGGTTGCAGCTTCCAGCCGGATGCCGCGCGACCTGTCACGGTCGCCGCCCCGGCGGCGTCGGCGGTCGCCGTCCCCACTCTATCGAGGACGGAGGAACCGAAGGGAACGCGTCCCCAGCCGCAGCAGGTCCCCTTATCGTCCCTCCTATAGGTGATCTCCCATGTCACACGCCACATCAATCTGTCGCGCTTTATCTTTTCCCGTTGTTAATTAGCATTCGCTGTCTGTCGTGTATACTGTATAGAAAGGGTAGGGAAGGTATAAGGAGATGCTAATCAGCCGATTAGTTTTTCTATTTATTCATTTTTTTTGCTATGACATCGGATGTATTATAACTGCAAACCTGCTGAATGGACTGAGATTTCTGGGTCTCCTTATGGTTTTTGGATCTATGGATAGTTCGTGAGTTGTTTACTTGTTTTTTATTAACAGTTAGCAGGTTCTGCTAGTATCGCAGTTCATGTGAATATGTGATTGTTCTACTCCCTCCGTCCTGAAAAGTATGTCACAGATTTGTACTTTTCGGGACGGAAGGAATATGATATATTCACGATACTCAGATCATGTTTGGAAAATTGGAAATGAGGCATCCAGGTCAATTATGTCAATAGAATAGGGGGCTAAAGTTCTAATGAAATTCATGCTATCAGCCCGAACGAGCTTTGCGCTTTGACCTGGATGACATTCAATATTGCCCAAGTTAATGGAATGTTGCAATTTTATTTGGATTTTTGCATCTGTTTTCCACCATCCCACGAGGTTGGACTTCCATGCATTAGGTGCACCTTGCCCCCTTACATGGTTAGCCAGTGTCTTTAAATATGTAATTACGTTCGGTTTCGCAGCAACACTTATGTTCCCACCAGCCATTGGTGACATTCCGGAAAATAAGGAGATCAAGCAAAAGGATTAGTTAATCTTTCCTTTCTCAGAAAAGTGGTTGTTTGAGAAGAAACTTAAACACTATCCTTGTACTGGTTTAGGTGCATACTACAACCTACAAAATAAGCATGAATGACAATTCCTCATACTTGTGTTAGCTGAACAGTCCTGCAAGCTGCTCGATTGTCTCCGGTTATCCTGACTGGTGAGAACTCTTGTGGACTTGTCTTGCTGCCCACCCACTTTGTTTTAAATCCAGCCTCAAGCTGAAGTCAACAATAATGATCTAGTTGTTCATGGATAGGAAGGTATTGTGATGGCAACAGAGGAAAGCCGAATTTCGTACCAGGGTACACAATCTTCTGGAACATCTTTGGGCAAACACACGTGCAGGGGCCAAAAGAGGGTGAAGGGGAGAATTTGGTCAATAAATGTGGAGTTTCTTATGTTACCAATCTATATTAATCTTATATAAAAACTACTAAAATCTGCGGCGTCCATTTTACATCCAAACCAAGAAAAAGTGTTGAGGATGGAATGCATAAGGAGGCAGCTTGGAACATATGAGCAGATGATGCTTGAATATAATTACTGGTAATCTGCATTGCTTGACAAGAACTCCTTCGGTAGAAAGCATGGAACGTACAAAGATTTTTACTCTATGCTGTATTGCTGTGGAATCCTTCAAAGTTCTAACAATGTTTGAGGTAACTGCTTTCACTCACTTATTAGGGCTTCAGTAAGTGATAGTGATTGCCTGTTTCATGTTATCCTATCATTGCTCCTATATTTTTTCCTTACCATGGCAACCTTTGCATTCCAGAAGGAAGAGCCCTTCACCCTCCTCTCCTAGGAGGCGCAAGAGTCGATCTCCATCAGAAAGACGTAACAAACGAAAGAGAAGTTGGAGTGTCACTAGCTCCCCAATTGCCAAATCAACTCCTCAGCTTAGGTCTCCAGAGAATAAGAATGTCATTGATAAGCAAAGGCTAGAAGAAGAAAAGAAAAGGTGGGGAGTATCTGCTTTGCTATTTAGAGTTTGGATATGCAAGCTACCAACCAAATTGTTTACTGTTTCCCTCTTTGCCTTACCCCTTTTCAATGTTGACGAGCTATTGCTTAAGGATATTTTCATAGTGATATTGTATTGTATTCATCTTGCTGCTGTTTTCACCACATTGTGAGGTCAGGTTCTACTTGGCTATCTGTGCTCTAAATTATATCTTTTCCAGAATACATGTATTTTAATTGCTCTAGATTTTTCAGAATACACATTCACAGTGGGTTTAGTAATATTTTTGTCGAACAATAATATATGGACTATTATGTTGATATAAATGTTAATTTGATAATCTTTTCCATACATGGATTATTCTGTTTATAAAATGAAGGCACATCCAACTTTCCTTACTGCTAGTACCTCTTTGTTTAGATATAACTGCATCTTATATGCTTAAGTTGCTGCAAGCTAGCTGTGAAAAGGCAATCTATGTACAGTGCATTGAAACTATGTTGAATATAACTCAGTAAGAAATGAAATTAGTCGCAACACTCCACTATCATCACCACAGTTGGTTCTATTTCCATGTTTATGCAAATTAATAATGCTATTGTTCATATGCTATGTAGTCAGGTTGCAGTTCTCAGTTTCCTGTGCTTATTCAATGGCCAACTTTTTATGTGAGGACAATTAGCTACTGGCTTAGTTCCAATTTAGTGGCGTTCCTTTCTTCTGATTTAGTTCCGGACTTCTGGTGTTGTTTTGGGCTTTCTGTAAAAATCATTACCATTTTAACTATTCACTGCTCTTCTGGTTTTCAATATGGAATAGTTCGTTTGCTGCCCTGACATGTAACGTATAGATGGGAATGAAACTGAAGTGGCAGAATATTAAATTGTATCATTAAACATGGTGGCTTTTCAGTTTATGTTTAGTTTTTGTCTATTGCCTGTTATTTGAAGTGTGCTAACTCTTTTTTTTTTGCTTCCTCAAAAAGTGATACTCCCTCCATCCCACGAAACATGTCTTAAGTTTATCTAAATTTAGATGTATGTAGAGACTAAGGCTTTGATGTTGTTTTCGTTGTAGAGACTAAATAGTGTCTAGATACATCCAAATTTAGACAAAGTTAAGACATGTTTCATGGGACGGAGGGAGTACTAGCCAATTGAGTTTTTCTCAAAAAGTTCAATGCATGGTTGGTTTGATATATGTTCTGAGATACATGTAAAAATATAATTTAATTGGAATATTGAGATGCATGTAAAAATGTCATTTAGTTGGAATAGTGAGACGCTTACATGATTAGCTCTAAATCTGCCACAAGTTACTTGACATTCTTCTCTACAGGCTTTTCTGAAGGAAGCTACTGCTATAGTTCCACTTATTATATTTGATGATGCAATTGGTGATCCTTTATCTACTCTTGACCAGTTTTGCTAATTCGTTTTTTGGATCTGGAATCATAATAGAGGTATGCCTAAAATGTATTAGTTTGTATTCAACACTGCTGATGAAAGGTATAGCTGATGATAGATAGCGTTAAAGAATGTAAATCTAGCGCCTTGCTTTTGGCTGCTTTTGTTGCCTTGAATATTCTTTTTATGGAAGTGTTGGCATTTAGGAATATTATATTATCCAAAATTCACTTCTTTGACTTGTTCTCGCAATTGCAGGTGCCAAATAGAAGTTGAACTGAGACTATTAGAGGAGGAAACAACAAAAAGAGTTGAGCAAGCTATTAGAAAACAAGTTGAGGATAGTATGAATTCTGAGGAAATTAAACATGAAATACAAAGACGTATTGATGAAGGTCGGAAAAGGATACATGGAGAGGTGGCTGCTCAAATCGAGAAAGAGAAGGTGTCGGCGTTGGTAGAGGCCCAGCAGAAAGCTGTAAGCTCCTTGCCGCTGGCATGTATTATGCACCCTTTGCATGATTAATTTGTCCTTGTTATAATTCAATAAAGCTCATATTTGCTGGTACTCATTTTTGTTGCCACAGGAACATGAGAAGAAAGAGCGAGAAGAGCTAGAGAGGAAGCTTGAAGAAGACCGAAAGAAAGCAGAGGAGGCTCAGATGAAGGTAGCTATGGAGCAGCAACAGAAAGAGCTGGAACGGTATCAGGAGTTGGAGAGGCTTCAGAAAGAGAGGGAGGAAGCCATGAAGCAGAAACAGATGGAGGAACAGCAGCAGAAGCAGAACCAGATGAAGCTGCTGGGCAAGAACAAGTCGCGGCCGAAGCTGTCGTTCGCTTTTGGGACGAAGTAGTGTCGATTTGCTAAGCGAAGATAGCACCTTAGTTTCCATTTATAAACACCTGTACGTAACTGATCATTGCTGGTATGTCGCTCAGACAAATCCTGGTGTAGTAAAAGTTGTTTCTTCATCTGTCTTAACTTGTTAAGAGCATCTTCAGTCACGTCCTCCAAAACTTTTTGAAGGTGTCGGTCATTTAACCGGCCCTAGTCGTGCGCTCCAAAGGCTTTTTCTACCTGGCGCGGTCCAATACGCTGTTCGGCACCCCAAGGCCATCCCCGCTCCACAGGGACGCTTCGGGCGTGGCGGGCCCAACGTGTCATTGAGATACGAATGAAGCGCATCAACTTTGCCTTAATAGCGACAAGGGGTAGGTGAGACGTCTTGTTGGCGCCGTGCCTCCTTGATGTGGCGCTGCACCTCCTCCACGCGTCGCCACCGTTCGCAGGCCACCGCTTGTTCCCACGCTTTCCGCGCGTATAAAAAGCCGTTTCCACTCAATGGACGCCACCACAACCGCCGACATCCCTTTCTCCATCGCAAAACATGCCTCGTCGCCTGCACACCACCTTCGAAATGATGAGCCCCGCTGGCGGCAGCCAGTTTCCTCCACCACCGTCTCCACCTCCACCTCCATCTCCACCACCACCACCGCCGGTGGAGTTCGAAGTTGACCCGCAGCTGGCGGACAACGAGGAGTGGGAGGCAGCGGCGCAAGCGGGCACCATAGAGGCGTTCGACGCCGCGGCGGCGGAAGAGACGCGCCTCCGCTGGAGGGAGGAGATGGGCGAGTGGCGGCGTGCGGAGCAGTTGTAGCGACATGCGGACGAGCTGGACCTGTGCGCAAGAACTGCACGAGCAGCGGCGCATTGAGGAGCTGCGGGAGTGTGGCAGCGGCTGCGGGAGCTCCAGCAACGGTGGGAGGAGCTGGAGCAGTAGCAGCGGGAGGAGGCGACGACAGTTGAAGCGGCGACCTAGGAGGCGGAAGCGACGGCGTTGGCGGCGGAGGCGGAAGCAGAGGAGGAGGACGAGGACTAGGACGATGACGAGGACGAGTACAACGACGATGGTGACATCGACTGGTCCGACGGTGGGTCAGACCCGGAGGAGTAGGCGGCGCATCGGCGGGCGATCGTCGAGTCCTTCGAGTGGTAGAAGAAGCTGCAGGACGACACCTGTGCTCGCGACGAGGACAACAATGTGCGGGTTCGCCGCGGCGTCGAACTCTCCCTCCAGCAGGAACAGCGGTAGAGGGGAGGCGACGACGCGGCAGGACGACGTCTTCTCGTCACGCTCCAGAGGGAGGGGCGGTGCGCGACGAACAAGCATCGTCGGAGGGGAGGTGACGATGGGGCGGGGCCGTCGAACGCACCGCAAGGCGGCAAGTAGGCTAGGGTTTAGATGATCCAAGCCGTTTTCATTCAAACTTGTAAAATATAATCAAATTTAAATGAAAACTTTTATTTTCATGCATCTTTATTGTTTTGGGGCCTCTAAATGGGGGCGCGACTGGGGAGCGACACGCCCAAGCGCGACACCACACCAACGCGTCCCCCAAACGTTCAATCCGGCGCCGTTTGGGGGTCACTTTGAGGGACACGACTTGATGAGGCTTGAGCCTCAAGATGTTTTCCCAATTTACGAATTGACCCAAATTAAAGTGGTGGATGAGGAGATGGGAAAAAGAGGGGAAATAAACTCCAAAACAAAAACACAACTCACACACCCAGATACGAACCACTCCTTAGCTAGTTAAACTAAGCCAATAGAATCATCCAAGGAGAGACCTAGAGGCAGAATCCTTGTATGAGAGATTGGTGTTGAAATCAAGAACTAGGGTATGATTGAGAGAGTGCAGTCCATTAGAATCACTCATAAGCAAGTTTTGAATCCACAGAGGTTGCCTTGAATTACATAGGAGGTGAAACCCAAAGGTAAGAGAGCCAAGCTCAGAAAATATCTCAAACTATGACTAACCCTAGTTCATACGGGTACAGAGGCACATATAGCCCAAACCTAGTCAGTGGTAATTTAGGCATTACAAAAGATAAAGTGCATATATGTGGATTGACAAATGGATGGTCCAGATCTGGAAGTCTTTGGGTGCGGTCGGTGGTACCGGCGCCAGTGCCATCGATGTTGGTACCGGTATAAGGATGTGCGCGATCAAGGGTATACTGTAAGCCTCCTCGCGTTGGCCGGTACCACTCCCGGTACCAAGGCGTGTGATACCGTCTGGAACCGGTAGTACCGGCCCCTGGTGGGCAGTTGGCGCGCGGTTCGGTCGTCCCACATCGAAAGATCGGAAACCTTTGCCCTATCAAGTGGTATCAGATTTCAGGTTGCTCGGTGAGATTTTCCAATTTTCCTAGTGTAGATTGCATCCGCCTTCATCCCATAAACTATGAAAAAGCCAAAAATACAGTTAGGGGTTTAAATCATACCGTCCCATAAACCACCCTGAGCCTTTGGATTGTATTTTCAGTTTTGCAAAGTTGAATTTGTGTCTGCATCTTCGTGACGATTTGCTGGTCTTAGCGTCTAGTTCCTTTAGAGTTTCGAGTTCTGGTCATAGTAGTTACGCCGCCGCCGCATGCTCGCACCGCTCTTATATCACCACTGCCATCTACACCCGCCATATATTTCCGCCACTGCCATATACACCCACCATATACTTTCGCCACTACCATATATCCACCCACCATATACTTCCGCCACTACCATATACACCCACCATATACCCCGTTTCCTACCGCGACACGGATTCGTGTTGTTTCTCTGCCGCGACAAAGTCCGAGTAGAATTAGGTTTTCCTGTTTTTCCTTATTAGCTGTTGCCTTCTAATTTCGCCTGTGTTGTAGAAAAAAATTCCGTGAGATAAGTTTCGGCCGCCGGTAAAGATTGTGAAGGAGAGCAAAAAAACTTATGGAGGGGATACTTTCAATATTGCATTGATGTACCATGAGATAAGTCTCATTAGTGTTATAGGCTCGCGTCTCTAGTACGGTCTAGCCTAGGACCAGCACAGTACCGTTGTTGTGCATACTTTCAATATTGCATTGCTATTTTGAAAATTGCTGTGTTTTGCTACCATATTAGCCTTCCTACAACTCCACATATTGTATCCACATGCTCTGTGTCGACACCTGGTAATTTCTTTGACAATCTTTGGAGACGCTGATCCTTGCTGGTTGCTATATCGCCTTCATCCTGTTTGGTAAGAACTTGTAAGAGCTTCATATTTTCCTTGACGGATTACGCGTGAACCATCATATTCCGCAGTTTGTAGGCATATACATTTCTACTATTTGCATACTAACCATGACATGAACTACATCGGCGATTGTTGATCCGGATAAGATGACGAGTGCAGAGTTGCATGCTCACTTCACCCACCTTTTGGGCGGGCACACACAACGTGGATGCGCGTCTTGGTGACGTTGATTCCAAGCTCACCGACACGCTGGAGAAGATCGATGGCCTCGAGGAAGCTGTCAACTCCAAGCTTGACGCCAAGTTCCAGGAGATTTTGACTAGGTTACCGCAGCCCCGCAACAACGCGCGCTGCGCACGCCGCGTTCCTAGTGCGGATTTGCCTGCAGGTACCGCTGCTGCTGCACCAACCGTGCCTGAAGCGGCCACTGATGAAGGAGACGGCGATTATGGAGGGGACGACGAGTTGCTTGACGAGAACGTGCTTGACGGCGAGGAGGTAGAACAACCTCCACCTGGTCGTCCACCACAATACAACCGCAATGCTCTTCCACCTCCACGACCGGTACGTGATGATGATCATGTTGCAAAACTTAAATTGAATATTCCAACATTTGAGGGTAGATATAATCCTGATGCATACCTTATTTGGGAATTGAAAGTAGAGCAACGTTTTGCATGTTTACGATGTCCCGATCATTTGCGTGTTAGTGCTGCTACTTGCGAGTTCACATATTTTGCATCTATTTGGTGGTCTGAACATTGTAGAGTACAACATGCTAATATTCCTACTACTTGGGTTGGTTCAAAACATGCTATGCGTACTCGTTTTGTTCCTCCACATTATCAACGTGATTTGCTTAAAATTTTTCTCATTTAGAACAAGGAAAAAATTATGTAGAAGACTATTATCAAGAATTGTAAACGGGCATGATTCGTTGTGGTATTGTAGAGGATAATGAAGCTATGATTGCACATTTCTTTGGTGGTTTGAATAAAGAGATTGAACATATTTTTAGATTATAAAGAGTACAACATCATTACTCATTTATTTCATCTTGCTTGTAAAGCTGAAAGTGAAGTGCAGGATCGTCAACCACCATGGAGAAGAACTAATATTTCTGCAGGTCGTACATCATCATGGTCTTCGCGACAATTAGATCCACCCACTCGTGGGGATATACTAGCGCCTACTACCTCCAAACACACCACGCCTGCATCGCGAGTGCCACCTGCTACTACTATACCACCATCGGCTGGTCTTCCTCGGAGTTCATCTTCGATGGACTCCACGGGGAAGACGCGCGACATTCAATGTCGCAAATGTTTGGGATTTGGTTACAGAGAAAGAGAATGCATAACCAAACATGTGATGTTGGTGCGTGAAGATGGAGAATATGATTCTGCAAGTGACTTTGATGAAGATACATTGGCCCTTATTACTGCACGTGATGGAGCCAATTCTGATTCTGAAAGAAAGATGGAGGTAATGGGAGCTAAAACTGCTGATCAATACAAGAGCTTAGTTGCACAACGTGTGTTGAGTGTGCAATTGAGCAAAGTTGAGCATGATCAATGCCACAATCTATTTCAAACAAGAGGCGTTGTAAAAGATTGAGCTATACAGATCATCATCGATGGAGGGAGTTGTAATAATCTGGCTAGCCTTGACATGGTGGAGAAGTTTGCTCTACCTACAAGACAACGTCCACATACATACTACATTCAATGGTTTGAGAGTTCTTGTAAGCTCAAGGTAACAAGAACAACACGTGTGCATTTTACTATTGGTACATATTCTGAGTTTGTTGATTGTGATGTTGTACCAATGCAAGCTTATTCTTTGTTACTTAGTAGACCTTGGCAATTTGATAGAGAATCTATTCATAATGGTAAAACTAATCAACTATTCTCTTATGCATGATGGAAAGAAAATTGGTCTCAAACCTATGACTCCTGAAGAAATTTTAAAAGATAATCTTGCTAGAGCTAGTAGAGTAAAAAACGAGGAGAAACATAAGAGTGAAAATCAGATTGTTGATGCAGATTTTGTACCACATAAGAATACTTCTAAATCTGATTCTAATCATGCTACTAAAATTCGTTTGAAGAATCCTTGTTTGCTTGCTAGCAAATCTGATATTGATGAACTTGATGTGCAGAATACTCAATGTTATGCAATTAGTTCTGTTTTCATTTAAGGATATGCCTTCTTCTTTGCCACATGCGGTTGCTAACCTTTTGCAGGAATACATGGACGTGTTTCCACAAGATGTTCCACCTGGATTACCACATATTCGTGGGATAGAACTCTAGGAATTCGTAGCATAGAAAACAAAAAATTTCCTACCGCAAGAACGAATAACAAGCCAAGATTTAATCTAGTAGATGGTAGCAACGAGGTGAAGATCAACATACCCTTGAAGATCGCTAAGCGTTAACGAGATTAGATCTCGTGGTGGATGTAGTCGATCACTTGCCGCTTGCAAAAGCGCGTAGAAGAGCTTGACGGTGCCACAGTCGGGCAGCACCTCCGTACTCGGTCACACGTTCGGTGTTGATGATGACGTCCTCCTCCCCGTTCCAGCGGGCAGCGGATGTAGTAGATCCTCCTCGGAATCCCGACAGCACGACAGCGTGGTGGCGGTGGTGGTGGAGATCTCCGGCAGGGATTCGCCTAAGCGCTACAGGAGAAGTATGAGGACGGGGGGGGGGGGGGGCTAGGGTTTGGGGAGAGGGGCACTTGGGGCGCCGGCCTATGGTGCCCTTGGGTGGTGCGGCTGCTGTGGTGGCCGGCCCCTCCCTCTCTCCCTCATTATATAGGTGGAACCCCAAGGGTTATGTAATGTCCCAGGTTTAGAGACGATCGAGGGGTAGATTTTAGAAAGGGATGTGCATTGCATCGTAAATTCTGGGGAAATTTCGCGCTTATAAAACAAAACTGCATCGAAGGGGGACAAGTTTCTCTCTCGACACCTTACAGGGTTAGGGTTTCGAGAGTGCGACCAACTTGCATCTCACTTAACTAGTTTAGGGTTTTGAGAAGAGAGGAGAGTTAGTGCATCACAACTTAAGTTGCATGATTGAATTCAAACACAAGTTGCATTTGAATTTCAAATTCAAACACCATATGAATATATCATAATTCAATATTGAGGTAATTCTTCAAACAAATTATAATTAATAAAGAATACCAATAATACAAATATTAAGTAAAGCTCATTAGAGAAAATTGGAGCTTTATTGATAACCACACATGATACATTGTCATTACAATATTCAAAAATTGAAATAAGAAATGTTACAACACATTACATTAATTGAATAAAAGGAAAAAGAAAAAGAAAGATTACAACTTAATGAAACTTCCTAAACTACAAGTTGATCTTCATGAAATCCTTGATCAAGATGATCTTGAGTTTCATCTTGATCATCTCCAAGTTCCCTGCACACACAAAGACCAAACCAGATTATGCCAAGTGGCAAAGCCACTTGGCAGATTAGCAAAAGAAAGTAAAATGTGAGAAGATATGACCAAGATCAGCCGAGCTGATCCATCCAGCTGCACAAACCACACACACACACACACAGGCTGCTCACACAGCTAGTGTGCATGCCCAACAACAAGCCATGGTGTGTGCATGTATCACAGCACACACACAAGGCTAGTGAGTCACCAACATGTTGCCAGGTCTTGCTGTCGACCAGAGAAGCAAAGGGCAAGGTATACAAAAGCTTTCCATAGTAAACCCTAACCATTCCATCGACACAAGCTTCTGTGTAAGTACACCAAGAACACAAGAACATCAGGAACAGGAAGAACAGTCACTGCTGTTCAACCTACTCAAACAGCCACAGTAATCAACCAAGCATCACAAGCTTGTAAGGAGGAGTAGGGCAAGCAAACCAAGCATCACTGAAGCAATCCTCTACACCAACACCAATTACTAGGAGCTGGAGCAAGGTATACCAGTAAATCATGAGCAAGCAAGGTTTTGCTCATACTAATCCAGCATATGCATAGTCACAGAAGCAAAAGAGGGTAGAACCCTGCTTGTATCATCATCTGGCTACCAAGCCATTTGGTGCAAGCAAAATGAAGAATAGCCAGAAGGAAACAATCCAGGGAACACTGGTTGTGTCAACACAGTGACACAACCAGAGAAATCCAACAAGGATTTAATTCCTATCTAGCCACACAGATTCACTTAGCACCCTATAGCTAGCTAAACCATCAGACAGATAGACCATATGATGTCTATTTATATTTGTCAACATCAAAGACCACTGGAAATCCAAAAGAGGATTAACCAGAAGGCATTCACCAAGCCACAACCAGCCACAGAGAAGGGGAGCTACCCATGACAGCATCCAAAGGGCTGTCAGGGCCACCTCAACCCGCAACCAACACTTTAAGCCACCACATCATCACCCAATAGGGTTCAGTAGTGGGCTAGGGTACACAACCAGTGGTTGGCATCCATCTAGCCCTACCAAATTCAAGTAAAATGATCATCACTGCAGGGCAGTTCACATCAATTATCCATGTGATCAAGCCAAGCTAGATAGATAATTGAAATACATAAGCAACCAGTGGTATAGACACTTGCAAATGACCCAGAAGATCACTGCAAGCCACAACAGACACTTGATCAGGCAAAGCCTGCACTAGCACAAGGCATGGTGATACACAATCACCAGGACAAGCACCAGACAGTCACAGGCATTAAGCAAAGCAAGCAATAAACAAGCAGCTGTGGATCACTTGATCACCAGAGCTTGCTAAAGCATGCTAAATCCTGCTAGGATCAATTCTAGCATCATCACAAGGCCCAGACAATTAAATTAACCATGTAATTGAACAATTGCATCACAGATAAGTGAATAAAGCATTATAATTGTATCCAGAAGCACTCCATCAAGGGATGGAGCTATTAATCCAACAGCTAAGCTCAATTGAGCATAACCATAAATTATAGCACAGAGTTAGCACACAGAGGCACTGGCACTTGCATAATGCAAGGATCATGCATCAGGATCAAGCCAAGAGCCAAGATTAGGCACACACAGGATGTCCCTGTGGCAGTAGCAATGACAGGAGCAAGCCAGCAGGCCATGAGCATCACTGGATGCTCATGAGCAATTACAGGAGAGCCATAGTAGAGATACAACATGAATAGAAGTAGCTAGGAAATAAAGAAGCATGTTGATAAGGGGTGGCCCGTTCTTCTCAGTAAGCGACGGGTGTTGATGAACACGTGATGGTAGCAGCGGATGGAATCGATGATGATGAGGAGGATAACTTGTATGACGCCGACGAAGTCTCTCGATTGATTCCTGATGCCAATTGCAACAGCTCTCAACCCTGCAAGATATTCACAACTCCACACACTTGCGCACGTAGCCGCCGGCCACGAAGCGGTAAATTGCAATCTTCTAATCCCCAATGGAACAGCAGATCACACACAAACTTTCAGTAGCATAAAACTCCAGATCGATGCGAATTGGAGAGTAGTATTCAATAGTTTTGCAGAGCAAACAACTAAGAACTAGGGTTTATCTTAAACGTGGTCTAAAGCAGCTAGGGGGTCGTCCAAGGAACTTATATAGGCGTCCGGGACGAGTTCTGGTCGAAAAATACAAGTAAAACCGACCCAGAATAGATCTGGTCGAGACAGACTCGGACTGGTCCGGTCTGGGATCCGGTCGACCGGGCTGTGGACCGGCCGGTCCGGTTGGTGGTCCGGTCAACCGGGCTGTGGACCGGGCGGTCCGGTCTGTGGTCCGGTCAACCGGTCGGAAACCGGAAAACTGCGAGGTTTCCGGTTTCTGTCCGGTACGATATGCTCCCTCCGGTTGGTGGCCGGTTTGGCGGCCGGTCGACCGGGCCAGGGACCGGGCTGGCCGGTCTGGGGGCCGGTCTGACCGGGTTCTGGACCGGCCTGGACGTCGTCTTCTCCTCTCGCGCATGCCTCCCGCTCCTCCCTCGCGCGTCCATGAGATATCTTCATGTCCAGCTCCATGTCCAGCTTCACGGCCATCTTGACGTCCGTCTTCATGTCCAGCTGCTCCTCTCCTCGTGCGATGCTTGTCTCCTCTTGATACCCGATGACACATAAGTAATAGGACTTAGGCAAGTATAAAGTTCTCATCAATCAAAGTATCGTTTAGAAACAAGTTCACTCGTTGTTTAAGTAGCTTCGCACGAGCTCTTGTAATTGGTCCAATCCGAACTTCATTGGACTTGAGCTTCACAGCAGGTTCATCTTCATTTGTTAATGACGGAGGTAGTAGTTAGGTAGGGATGTCCTCATCATCTCCCCCCCCTTCAAAAGGCGTCGACCTCGACGCTCCAAGGTCTTCTCCGTCATATGGTGTCAAATCAGCAACATTGAAAGAATTACCGACACCAAACTCATCAACTGGAAGATCTATCGAGTATGCATTATCATTGATCTTGGCAAGCACTTTGTAAGGACCAGCACCACGAGGCTTCAACTTAGACTTCCGCAGCTTCGGGAACCTATCCTTGCGAAAATGTACCCAGACCATATCACCAGGCTTGAACAACATCTCTTTGCGCTTCTTGTTCATCCTTGCAGCATTGCTCTTGCCTTTCTTCTCTATCAACTCTTTAGTCTTCACATGGATTTTACGCACAAAATCTGCCCTCTTGGATGCCTCCATATTAACTCTCTCATGTATGGGCAAAGGCAACAAGTCAAGTGGAGTAATGGGTTTGAAACCATACACCACCTCAAAAGGACACAGCTCCGTGGTAGAATGTACCGCCCTGTTGTAAGCAAACTCCACATGCGGCAAGCACTCTTCCCACTCCTTCGGGTTCTTCTTGATCATGGATCTCAACAGGTTGTGACAAGGTTCGATTCACCACTTCGGCTTGACCATCGGTTTGGGGATGACAAGTAGTACCGAATAGTAGCTTTGTCCCCGACTTTCCCCAAAGTGTCTTCCGAAGTAGCTCATGAACTTCACATCACGATCGAAACAATAGTCTTCGGGACTCCATGTAGTCGAACAATCTCCCTGAAAAACAGGTTAGCAATATGCGACGCATCGTCGCTTTTGTGGCATGCAATAAAGTGTGACATTTTAGAAAATCTGTCCACTACCACAAATATAGAATCATGGCCTCGCTTAGTACGCGGCAAACCCAACACAAAATCCATACTTATATCCTCCCAAGGTGTAGTAGGTGCCGGTAACGGAGTATACAAACCGTGAGGCTTCAGCTTGGACTTGGACTTGTTGCAAGTAATGCATCTCTTCACATACCTGTCCACATCCCGCCTCATCTTTGGCCAATAAAAATGATCAGCGAGCATGAGTAGCGTCTTCTCACGCCCAAAATGACCCATCAAACCTCCGAGCATGTGATTCCCGCAATAAGAGCAAACGCACGGACGATTCCGGAACACATAGTTTGTTAGCTCTAAACAAGAACCCATCGTGTATGTGATATTTTTCCCATGCTTTACCAATAACACACAAGCGGTATGGTTCAGCAAAATCATGATCAATCGCATATAAATCACATAACACCTCTAATCCAGGAATTTTAACATCAAGATGGGTTAATAGCATAGTTTTCCTAGATAGAGCATCAGCAACAATATTATCTTTTCCCTTCTTATGCTTAATAATGTACGGAAAAGACTCAATAAACTCAACCCACTTAGCAAGATGCCTATGCAAAGTAGATTGTGCTTTCAGATATTTCAAAGCTTCATGATCAGAATGTATGATAAATTCTTTTGGCCACAAGTAATGCTGCCAAACCTCAAGAACTCTAATTAAAGCATACAATTCTTTATCATATATAGGATAGTTCAACTTAGCACCAGATAATTTCTCGGAAAAATATGCAATTGGGCGACCCTCTTGCATCAACACACCACCAATTCCAATACCACTAGCATCACATTCAATCTCAAATTGCTTATTGAAATCAGGAAGTGCAAGCAACGGTGCAGAAGTTAACAATCGTTTCAGTTCATCAAAAGCATGATCTTGGGCAATGCCCCACTCAAAGACAACACCTTTTTTAGTCAATTCATTCAAAGGTGCAGCAATAGTAGAAAAATTGGGCACAAAACGGCGATAAAACCCAGCTAGACCATGAAAACTTCTTACTTGACTCACATTCATGGGAGTAGGCCAATTTTGAATAGCTTCAATTTTAGACACATCTACTTCGACTCCATGCTTAGAGACAACATAACCCAGAAATATGACCTTATCTTTGCAAAATGTGCACTTCTCAAGATTACCATAGAGTTTACTATCACGCAACACTTGCAAAACATGTCGAATATGTATAATATGATCAGATTCATTGCGGCTGTAAATTAGTATGTCATCAAAATACACAACCACAAACTTGCCAATAAAATCACGCAAAACATGGTTCATCAGTCTCATGAAAGTGCTAGGTGCATTAGTCAAACCAAAAGGCATTACTAACCACTCATATAAACCAAATTTTGTTTTAAAGGCGGTTTTCCACTCATCCCCTTCTTTCATCCTAATTTGATGATAACCACTACGCAAATCAATTTTAGTGAAAACAGCAGCACCACTCAATTCATCTAGCATATCCTCTAAACGGGGAATAGGATGACGATATCGAATAGTAATGTTGTTTATCGCTCTACAATCTACGCACATACGCCATGTACCATCTTTCTTAGGAACAAGAATAACAGGAACGAGCACAAGGACTAAGGCTTATGCGGATATAACCTTTGTCGAGTAGCGCTTGTACTTGCTTCTGTATCTCCTTCGTCTCTTCGGGATTTGTCCTATATGGCGCCCTATTGGGCAGCGATGCTCCGGGAATCAAGTCAATTTGATGCTCAATACCTCGCAATGGTGGAAGTCCTGCGGGTACCTCTTCCGGAAACACGTCGCTGAATTCCCGCAAAACATTAGAAACACCAAGAGGAAGAGGGGTCATGTCGTTAGAAACCAAAACCGTACCCCTGTACATGAGCACAAGAGGCATGGCTGTAGGATCCTCACTAAATTCTCTCATGTCTTGTTTGGTGGCTAATGAGACTAAGAATTCACTCTCTCACTTTTCGTTATATCACTCACGGCATTACAATTCTCTCGCCTATCTATGGATGCATCCTCCAAGTTCACTTCAATCTTCTGACGAGACTCATTGACAATTTGCTGTGGTGACATAGGCTGTAAGTTAATTTTCTTGCCCTTGAACTCCAAGTGATATGTATTGGCGCGGCCATTGTGTTGCACAGAACGGTCATAGAGCCATGGCCGGCCCAACAGCAGGTGACAAACCGTCATAGGAACCACATCAAAGTCAATGGAATCCTTATACGGTCCAATCTCAAAATCAACACGCACCATGTGGCTCACCTTCATCTCACCATTATTGCTCAACCACTGAATATAATATGGATGTGGGTGCGGTAGATACTTCAGTTTCAGCTTGGCACATAACTCTTTGCTTGCTAGATTGCGACAACTCCCGCCATCAATAATGACCTTGCAAGCCTTATCAGGACCAACTAGTGCCTTTGTTTGGAACAAATTACAACGCTGTGTAGATGCATTTGATTGCACATTAAGAACACGCTGCGAGACAACAATAGTTTGAGCTTCAGAAGGGAAAGCATCAAACCCATCACTGTCATAATCATCCTCATCTGGAGCATTTGGATCAACATCATCTCCAGTTTCATACTCATTGTCCTCATTAATGATCATAACTTTGCTATTAGGACAATCCTTCTTGAAGTGACCCTTGCCACCACATGTATGACAAACCATATCACGGTTGCGCGCTGTCGACATGTAAGAACTAGTTCCACTTGCTGCAGGAGCGGGCTTCTTGGTGTTTGTGACACTAGAGACCGGCTTGCTAGACGAAGTAGGAACATCCACAGGGCGCGATGACGGCGCCATGGAGGGCGGCGCGCGGGGTGTGTAACGCCCAGCGCCTGTAGCACGGCCCTTCATTTGCAGTTCTTCAGCCAACTGTGACTCAGCTTCTCTTGCATGATGTAACAACTCATTCATAGTAGCATAAGTGTGATGACGCACAATGCCCTTGATGTTAAATCCGAGACCATTCAGAAATCTCTCGTAGTGTCATCTCAAGAGACTCACGGACACGGGCACGCTGCATAAGCATCTCCATCTCCATGTAGTAAGCATCAACTGTCAACACACCTTGTTTCAATTGGGTCAACTTGTCAAAAACGGAACGCAAGTAATTGGTAGGCACAAAACGAGATCTCATTGCCGCCTTCATAGCACGCCATGTGATAATAGGAAGCTCACCATCTTCTTCTCGAGCACTCACAAGTCCATCCCACCAACGCAATGCATAGCCATCAAATTCAGAGGAAGCAAGCTTGATCTTCCTATCTTCAGTATAGTCAGGATGTAAACGCCATAATCTCTCAATCTTCAGCTCCCATGTAAGATATTCTTCAACATCAGTACCTCCTTCAAATCTGGGAATTGAGAAGTTGGGCTTACCCAAACCATCTTCTTGTTGTTGAGGAACACGTTGGGCTCCGACGGGGACAAAACCACGACCACGGAAATCACCAACACCACGGCCAATACCACGACCCATACCACGCCCTTGAGCATTAGCAGCTTCAGCATTGTCGCCTTGCACACTGCCATCGTCATCATGCGGTGGTTGTTGTGGTTGCACCATAGTACGTATCTCACCAACGGCGGTTGTCAAAGCTTGTATAGATGCTTGAAGAGTCGTCACCGATGTTTGAACGGTATTAACCGCTGTAGTAGCCTCATCGACCTTCAAGTGTACACTCTGAATATCCTTGTCCAACACATCACTAGCAACTCGTATTTCACGTTGCATGTGATCACGAAGTGCCTCAAATTCACGCCAAGTAACTGGTGTAGCGGCGTCCTTTTTCTGCATCACATCAACATTCTCCGTAGAAGACATGATTAGTAGGTTAGTGCACTAAACAAAAATCTTTGGTGGTACTCTCACAACTCACTCAAAACTGATAAGAAAGGTAAATCTTACCGCTCCAAAGTGAATTAGTATTGCTTACCAACTTGGATTGACGGACTAGTGCACGGATGTAGCGAAGCGAATATCAAGGGTATAAGAACAATCACACGACAAAGCAGGATATATGTGGGGCTGTAGGTGGGCTACCTATTTGCACCAATAACAAGCTCTAGCGCTGACCGTAGACAACCAATGATACTCACACCAGGCGATATAATGGGGAAATGCAACTATATGTAGGAACAATTGCAATGCACTAGAGAGACGCTAGCAAAGCTCAACGAGACAGGCACAAGATTGCTCAACTACGGGTGCAGTAAAGTAAACTTAAGCCTTCACTTGATTCAACTAGCACAACACTTTTCTTTTTGGAATTTTCTTTTGTAGAACACACGCAGCTATGTAGCTCTTTTTGCTTCTTTTCAATTTTCTCTTTTTTTGTTTATTTTTTGACTCAACTCCTTGATAACACGGCCAACAGAAATTGCAACGCACCAAAACCCTAACGAGCAGCCTGTCGAGCGGTAAAACTAGTCTCTTCTGGGGAAGTTCCTAGTCACTTTATATCGATAGGCTGTGTCTATGGTTGGGAACAAGCACACTGTACGCTATGTGGACTCGGAGTAACAAAAACTGACACACTATGATAAACGAGATGATAGAGAAAACACAAACCCTAACAATTCTACTAGATGAAAGATAAAGATACGCAAAAACAACTACGAAAAGCAACTAAAACTCGAAATTAGTGCAATCTAAGGCTATGGCAAACCCTAACCCTAATTTTTTATGGCTTTTTCTGGATAGGAAAACACTCACAACTCAACTATGGGGTGGATTGTGGATGGCTTACCGAGGAAAACTGGAAATCTGATACCAAGATGATAAGGGGTGGCCCGATCTTCTCAGTAAGCGACGGGTGTTGATGAACACGTGATGGTAGCAGCGGATGGAATCGATGATGATGAGGAGGATAACTTGTATGACGCCGACAAAGTCTCTCGATTGATTCCTGATGCCAATTGCAACAGCTCTCAACCCTGCAAGATATTCGCAACTCCACACACTTGCGCACGTAGCCGCCGGCCACGAAGCGGTAAATTGCAATCTTCTAATCCCCAATGGAACAACAGATCACACACAAACTTTCAGTAGCATAAAACTCCAGATCGATGCGAATTGGAGAGTAGTATTCAATAGTTTTGCAGAGCAAACAACTAAGAACTAGGGTTTATCTTAAACGTGGTCTAAAGCAGCTAGGGGGTCGTCCAAGGCACTTATATAGGCGTCCGGGACGAGTTCTGGTCGAAAAATACAAGTAAAACCGACCCAGAATAGATCTGGTCGAGACAGACTCGGACTGGTCCGGTCTGGGATCCGGTCGACCGGGCTGTGGACCGGCCGGTCCGGTTGGTGGTCCGGTCAACCGGGCTGTGGACCGGGCGGTCCGGTCTGTGGTCCGGTCAACCGGTCGGAAACCGGAAAACTGCGAGGTTTCCGGTTTCTGTCCGGTACGATATGCTCCCTCCGGTTGGTGGCCGGTTTGACGGCCGGTCGACCGGGCCAGGGACAGGGCTGGCCGGTCTGGGGGCCGGTCTGACCGGGTTCTGGACCGGCCTGGACGTCGTCTTCTCCTCTCGCGCATGCCTCCCGCTCCTCCCTCGCGCGTCCATGAGATATCTTCATGTCCAACTCCATGTCCAGCTTCACGGCCATCTTGACGTCCGTCTTCATGTCCAGCTGCTCCTCTCCTCGTGCGATGCTTGTCTCCTCTTGATACCCGATGACACATAAGTAATAGGACTTAGGCAGTATAAAGTTCTCATCAATCAAAGTATCGTTTAGAAACAAGTTCACTCGTTGTTTAAGTAGCTTCGCACGAGCTCTTGTAATTGGTCCAATCCGAACTTCATTGGACTTGAGCTTCACAGCAGGTTCATCTTCATTTGTTAATGACGGAGGTAGTAGTGAGGTAGGGATGTCCTCATCACATGTACTGATGATCAAGTAGAGCTAGAGCAGCATACGCGCAGCTACAGCAAGCACAAAAACAGAGCACATAGGTAGGAATAGCAGCAGCCAGCACAGAACAGCAACCACACAAAGCCTAGCGCAGCAGCAGGAACCATAGTCAGCAAAGCACAGCAGCAGCCTCACGGCATGGCAACGTCTCCAAGAAGGGGAGCAGCCATTGCTTGCTCTAGCACAGGAGGAGGAAGGTCAGGTGAGAGAGAGAAAGGAGGGAACCACTTACAGGCGAAGCAGAGAAGCGCAGCCATGGCGGCACGGCGGCACACGCCGGGCGAACGGCGGCGCCAGGCCAAGCCAAGCCAGGCACCACCTCGCCACGACGCCAGCACCACCACGGCGAGGCACACGGCCGCGCCACGGCGCCAGGAGCGTCGGTGGCGACGAAATCGCCGCAGCACATCACGGCAGGCGAGCAGAGGCGATGGGGACGAGTCGAGGAGGCGGCGAAACCCAGATCGATGCGGACCAGAAGGTGCGTCGTCAAACGGCGGTTCGATTGGCACCCATCTCGCCGCCGGTGATGGCCGGAGTTGGCCGGAACAAATCGGCGAAGGCGGCGGCGACGCGGGAGTCGCGAGAGCGAGGGGGCTAGGGTTCGCAAGGGAGAGAAGGGAAGGGGACGGGTGCGTCCGACCGAGCCCAACGTGCGGCTCGGGTTAGGGTTAACCACTGGGCCACCCTGACATGTGGGCCCAGGGGCAATTTTGACTTTTCACAAATTCAATTAACCCTGAAACTTTGAAAATGCATAGAAAATGATAAAAAGCTCTAAAAAATAATTAAAAATATGAAAACCACTCAGGATAAAATTCTCTATCATAATAAAATATGAAATGGAATTTTTGAAGACAAACATGATTAAGCCCAAATTTGAGGATTAAAATAATCATTTAAATCACACCTTATATTTTCAATAATGAAAATAAGTCCATAAATGCTTTGGGACTTTAAAAACACCTTGACAACATTTCAAGGTTGTATTTTACCCTAAACAGAGTATCCCTAAATTGTTCTTAGTATTAACCTCTCACATAAAATAATAAAACATCGGAAGGGGGGAACAAACCATAAAAATGGAATGCATGCATAATTGCTTCTTTAACCATTGCCCTTATCAGACAATGATGCTATTTTTCAGCAACAGAGGACAAGGGTCAGTCCACACCATCCAACTGCAACACTTTGCAGTGTTCAGGCAAGTTCATCACTTCCTCATGCCATTTGAGTATTTTTACCAAATTACTTGCAAAGTACTTTATTTATCACTATTGCATAAAAAGCAAAACCACTATTTTCATAACTATGAATATGACTAAATGGTGGGCAATGGAACCATGGATTGTGTTGATATGGTGGAGGTTCCATTGCAAGGGTTTATATCCATCTAGGATTAAACAACAAATGTCGTCCAGTGATTCTTGTGCCGTAATACCCGTGTTAACCATAAGATCTGGAGTGGGACGGACTATTCAATCGTATTTCCACCTCTCGTACATCAACGGATGCGCTTACCGTAGACACTTGACCCAGGTTGGGCAAGCGGTGGGGTGGGGATCCCATTCTAATTCCCCACGGTAATGCGGTCTATGATGGGTTGCAGCTACCGGCGAAGGAGTTTGGTTAACGAGTCCCAAACTGTCGTCGTGGTCGGGGTCCATCCTTAATTGGTATAAGAGGACCGGCGAGGACCCAGGGTCGGGGTATGCAACAACGGGTGGGTGTGCGAGGTAGCGGAGGAATATAATTGGCTATGACCTTACTCCTGGCCTCACACCAAAGGAAGTGTGGACGAGCCTGCAGCTCGGTTGGCAACAAGGATAAGATCTCTTATGGGTGAAGCAACACACCTCTGCAGAGTGTAATGAATCGTGACCTGTCACTCCCTGTTCCGGGTTTTGGAACTGCGAACGCTGCAGGAAAGGAACTCCATGAAGTTCTAGTAAACCGGTGAAGGCTGACGGACATAGTTCTTCTGAATAAAAGCAACCTTTTGAAGAAATGATTATGAAAACCTGCATTGGTATTAGACTTTCTGGTCTAATACCATAGCTAGTGCATTAAACACCTCTTTTCTATAATGAACTTGTTGAGTACGCTCGTACTCATACCACTCTTAAACCCCCTGCTTAGACTGTCTGAATCGACTGGAGGAAGACAACGACGACCCTGAAGGAGCCGAAGTCATCGGCTATGAAGAACCAGACCTCTCCGGAGGCATCGAAGGAGTAGACTACCTCATAGTCTATGGAACCGGGGAGGGTTCCGGAGGAGAGCAAGCTTAGATCTACCGAGTAGTAGTAGTATCCGAGCAGTACGAACTCTTAGTACTTAACTTCTCGAGGAGAATAAATGTATAACCTAGTAAGACTGTTATATTGTAAGTTAAGTTGGGTTCGCCTCGAACCCAGGAGTATCCCTCTTAGGACCCAAGAGGAGCTCCGAGATGATATGTACATGTTGCTTGTAATAATAAGTGAATGAGTTATGGACCTGCTATGTTATGTTGTACTACTCTGAGGGATGTAATATTTGCGGATTGGTACTTCGTGAATGTTATATCAACGACTGGCATACTGTTGGTCTATCCCGAGAAACGAGGAGGTTTAAGGAAACGAGGAGTCCAGCGTGTGCGGAAGGTGCTTTAATCGTGCGAGCATGCAGGGGCAAAATGAGGAAACTAGCAATTACTTTCTCTCCTGCCAGTCTTATACCTTAATAAATGGGCAAACTGAGCATGTTGTAGCTAATCCTTTTATTAATTAAGCAGCTATATTAGTCAATAAGACTGCCTTATGTTTTTTCTCAGTTTTCCCCAAGCCCTTATTTGTAACCCGCAGAAGGAGCTCAGACGGGAGGATTCCCGTTTTGTTGACCGTTCCGTGCTGACGTGTGGGGCTAGTAGAAAGGGACCGCGTGGGACAGGACGATACCACGTTTGGTTGTACGTGAGCAGGAGCTGGGTTCTGTCTCTCTCGGCGCAAATTGGCATTTTTAAGAGTACCTTTTCCCCCTCTGTCTCTCTGTCTTTTTTCACCAAATTAGTATCAAATCTAGAGAAGCTTGCATTTCTGTCCTTCTTCAATAATTTGTGCCTTTTGGCCCTCGTTATTTGCCCAATATGGCAGCCAATTTAGTACTCCCTCTGGTCCTTATGTATGTAGTTAAATCTAGAAGCAAATCTCCAGGGTAATTTACGACAAATTCAGTCATAGTAAATCGAGAAAACAAAGTAGGGCCAACAAAATATACTCCCTAGATAATAAGCTGCATACACAGCAACATAGTAACAGGTTCGTGGTTCTTCACAACACCATCATACTAACAACATAACAAAAAGGGATCCCTAGCTAACAACAAAATAGAAGCTGCTTTGTAGCAGCAGCACACGTCCAGGACTCCGCCTACCCCATTTGCCTCTGCCTCCACTTGTTGCTCCCCTTGGGAGCCTTGGGCTTGAGCGGAGGCATGCGCCCGGCGGAGATCTCCACCCGCTGGACGCTGCGGAGGTGCATGCCGAGCGCCTTGTGCTTGGTGCGGAAGGAGTAGGGGTTCACCGTCGTGCCGACCTTGGGGAAGGTGTTGCCGATGTTCTCGGCATGCGTGAGGAGGCAGTTGAAGTCAGTGCCGCCGAGTCTCCTAGTGCATAAGGGGCACCTGTAGACACCCTTGGCGAAGTAGGAGACGTACTGGCCGACCTGCAGCCTCCGCAGCACCTGGCGAGTCTTGGTGTGCTGGTCCTCGTCGTCGCTGCCGACGTCGCTGCCAGACACCTGATCCATATCAAACGGGAACTATGAGTGAAGGAGTTGCAACGATGTCTAACGTGCATGATAACAAAGTAAGGAAAAACAGAGCCAGCCTCAGTTAGAGTGGACACGATTATATGTCTACGAGGATGGTGTTAGCGAACCATAGCTCATGCACAACAGATTTGTACACGAGCAATGGTTTGCTGAACCCACTCTGTAAAAATTTGTGCCCAACGATTCATCATAGGCAAAGAAACAGATTCCAGATCTGAATTTGAACAGATTCGAGATTATTTGCAAAATTAAACGGTTGATATCTTTTGATTCGTGCATAAAATAACTGATTGAGATCCCATGATTACTTGCATAAATTAACTGATTGAGATCTCATTATTACTAGCATAAATTAACCGAACGGCCGAACTCCAAATCTTAAACGAAATCGAGAAGGGATCAAAGCAAAATGGAATAAAATTGGCGCAAATATTAACCCAATACTCATCCATCTACAGATCGGCACTAATAGTTACTAGGGAACCAGCAAAAATAGGGTTCAAAGAGGAATGGGGAACAAAAAAGGGAGCAAACCATAGTTACCTCGTTCCATGGGTCGTCCATGCAGGTGTCGTAGGGGTTCGGAGGCGAGATGTACGGCACCTCCTCATAGGGGTCCCATCCCGGCGGGATCCGACCGCCACCGGCGGCGGTGACGGCCGTTGAGGGGACGGCGTCGAAGAGGGAGGCGTCGCGCTTCGAGCCGACGGCGTCATGGACGATGGGATTCGCATTCTCCTTGGCCATCCCGCCGGCAGAGAGGGAGAGGGTGTTTTTGCTTTGGAGAAGATGATGGGACATGAGAGGAGGCGTTGCATGAGCTAGTGAGAGTGACAGAGATAGTGCGAGGAGGCGTCTATAAAGGAGAGGGGTGGTTAATGCAACCCGCGTCCTACGCGTCCACCATTGAACGTCTGCACATCTTGGGCTTCTGCAACGCGACACGCGTCCACGATTGCACGTCTTCGACTTCTGCACCACGACTCGCGTCTACGCGTCAACAATTGCATGTCTTCCACTTCTGCACCGCAACACTCGTACTCGAGTCTAACCTTGGAAATTTAGCATTTTGTGTGTGCTCAGTTTTCCCCTTGAGTACTAATACTGCCTAGTGCAATATACTCAGTTTTACCTCAGCCCTAACCCTAAACTCTGTCTTATGAAGTCAAGCATGAAGAGAAGTGGTTTTGGGTTTCAAACATGGAAATTTCAAAAAACCCCAAAACCTTCATTTTAGGGTGACTAAGAAGGATCCATGCTTACCATTTTATTTTCATGTTTTAAACTTGTTTAAATCTTGGTCAAACCTAGGATTTGACCAAGATTCAAATGGGCAAAAAATAAAAAAAATCAGAAAAATGAAAAACCAAAGTACATAGTCTTCTTATGTCATATAGTAAGCATTCAATTTGTTAAACAAGGTCTAGGAATACTCAAACCAGACAAATCATGTATCTATAAACCCCTAACCCCTAAACTCTGTCTTATGAAGTCAAGCATGAAGAGAAGTGGTTTTGGGTTTCAAACATGGCCGGAAATTTCAAAAACCTCCCAAAAGCCACATTTTAGAGTGACTAAGAAGGATCCATGCTTACCTTTGCATTTTCATATTTTAAACTTGTTTAAATCATTGTCAAACCTAGGATTTGACCAAGATACAAATGGGCACAAAATAAAAAAAATCAGAAAAATGAAAACCAAAAGCACATAGTCTTCTTATGTCATATCGTAAGCATTCAAGTTGATAAACAAGGTCTAGATATATCCAAACCAGACAAATCATGTATCTACCCCTGCTTGTCGATCTTATGAAGTCTAGCATGAAGAGAAGTCGTTTTGGGTTTCAAACATGGAAATTTCAAAAACCTCCCAAAAGCCTCATTTTAGAGTGACTAAGAAGGATCCAAGCTTACCTTTTTGTTTCATATTTTAAACTTGTTTAAATCATTGTCAAACCTAGGATTTGACCAAGATACAAATGGGCACAAAATTAAAAAAATCAGAAAAAAAACAAAAGCATATAGTCTTCTTGTGTCATATCGTAAGCATTCAAGTTGATAAACAAGGTCTAGCTATATCCAAACCAGAGAAATCATGTATCTACCCCTTGTCGATCTTATGAAGTCTAGCATGAAGAGAAGTCGTTTTGGGTTTCAAGTTTAAAATGTATCTACCCCTTTGATATAGTCTTCTTATGTCATATAGTAAGCATTAAAGTTGAGAAACAAGGTTTAGACATATTCAAACTATGCAAATCATGTATCTACCCCAAAACCCCTAAACTCTGTCTTATGAAGTCAAGCATGAAGAGAGGTGGTTTTGGGTTTCAAACATGGAAATTTCAAAAAACTCCCAAAAGCTTCATTTTAGAGTGACTAAGAAGGATACAGGCTTCCCTTCTCATTTTCATGTTTTAAACTTGTTTAAATCTTGGTCAACCCTAGGATTTGACCAAGATTCTTCAGAAAAACTTAAAAGAATGAAAAACCAAAGCACATAGCATTATTCTTATGTCATATAGTAAGCATTCAAGTGTATAAACAAGGTCTAGACATATTCAAACCAGAAAAATCATGTATATATCTACACCTAACCCTAATTAAACTATATCTTATGAAGTCAAGCATGAAGAGAAGTGGTTTTGGGTTTCAAACATGGAAATTTCAAAATAACCCAAAAGCTTCATTTTAGGGAGACTAATAAGGATCCATGTTTACCATTTTATTTTCATGTTTTAAACTTGTTTAAATCTTGGTCAAACCTAGGATTTGACCAACATTCAAATGGGCGGAAAATTAAAAAAAATCAGAAAAATAAAAAACCAAAGTACATAGTCTTCTTATGTCATATAGTAAGCATTCAAGTTGTTAAACAAGGTCTACACATATTCAAACCAGACAAATCATGTATCTATACCCCTAACCCCTAAACTCTATCTTATGAATGAAGTCAAGCATGAAGAGAAGTGGTTTTGGGTTTCAAACATGGAAATTTCAAAAACCTCCCAAAAGGATCATTTTAGAGTGACTAAGAAGGATCCATGCTTACCTTTTCATTTCATGTTATAAACTTGTTTAAATCATGGTCAACCCTAGGATTTAACCAAGATTCAAATGGGCAGAAAATTAAAAAAATTAGAAAAATGAAAAACCAAAGTACATATATAGTCTTCTTATGTACGTCATATAGTAAGCATATTCAAGTTGATAAACAAGGTTTGTACATATTCAAACCATACAAATCATGTATCTACCCCCTAACCCTAAACTCTTATGAAGTCAAGCATGAAGAGAAGTGGTTTTGGGTTTCAAACATGGAAATTTCAAAAACCTCCCAAAAGCTTCATTTTAGAGTGACTAAGAAGGATCCATGCTTAGCTTCGCATTTCATATTTTAAACTTGTTTAAATCATTATCAAACCTAGGATTTGACCAATATACAAATGGGTGGGCACAAAATTCAAAAAAAAACAGGAAAATGAAAAACCAAATCACAAAGTCTTCTTATGTCATATCGTAAGCATTCAAGTTGATAAACAAGGTCTAGATATATCCAAACCATACAAATCATGTATCTACCCCTGTCGATCTTATGAAGTCTAGCATGAAGAGAAGTCGTTTTGGGTTTCAAACATGGAAATTTCAAGAACATCCCAAAAGCTTCATTTTAGAGTGACTAAGAAGGATACAAACTTCCCCTTTCATTTTCATGTTTTAAACTTGTTTAAATCTTGGTCAAACCGCCTAGGATTTGACCAAGATTCAAATGGGCATACAAATTCAGAAAAAAATCAAAAGAATGAAAAACCAATGCACATAGCATTCTTATGTCATATATATAGTAAGCATTAAAGTTGATAAACAAGGTCTAGACATATTCAAACCAGACAACTCATGTATATATCTACCCCTAACCCTAAACTCTGTCTTATGAAGTCAATCATGAAGAGAAGTGGTTTTGGGTTTCAAACATGGAAATTTCAAGAACCTCCCAAAAGCTTTATTTTAGAGTGACTAAGAAGGATCCATGCTTACCTTTTCATTTCCATATTTTAAACTTGTTTAAATCTTTGTCAAACCTAGGATTTGACCAAAAGATTCAAATGGGCATAAAATTCATACAAAATCAGAAAAATGAAAAACCAAAGCATATAGTCTTCTTATGTCATATAGTAAGCATTCAGGTTGATAAATTAACAAGGTTTTGACATATTCAAACCATACAAATCATGTATCTATCCCTAACCCTAAACTCGGTCAATCTTATGAAGTCTAGCACGAAGAGAAGTCGTTTTGGGTTTCAAACATGGAAATTTAAAGAACACATCCCAAAAGCTTCATTTTAGAGTGACTAAGAAGGATCCATGCTTACCTTTTCATTTCATGTTATAAACTTGTTTAAATCGTTGTCAACCCTAGGATTTGACCAAGATTCAAATGGGCAGAAAATTAAAAAAAATAGAAAAATGAAAAACCAAAGTACATAGTCTTCTTATGTACGTCATATAGTAAGCATATATATTCAAGTTGATAAACAAGGTTTGGACATATTCAAACCATACAAATCATGTATCTACCCCTAACCCTAAACTCTTTCTTATGAAGTCAAGCATGAAGAGAAGTGGTTTTGGGTTTCAAACATACAAATTTAAAAAACCTCCCAAAAACTTCACATTAGAGTGACTAAGAAGGATCCATGCTTAGCTTTGCATTTCATATTTTAAACTTGTTTAAATCATTATCAAACCTACGATTTGACCAAGATACAAATGGGTGGGCACAAAATAAAAAAAAACAGAAAAATGAAAAACTAAATCACATAGTCTTCTTATGTCATATCGTAAGCATTCAAGTTGATAAACAAGGTCTAGATATATCCAAACCATACAAATCATGTATCTACCCCTGTCGATCTTATATATGAAGTCTAGCATGAAGAAAAGTCGTTTTGGGTTTCAAACATGGAAATTTCAAGAACATCCCAAAAGCTTCATTTTAGAGTGACTAAGAAGGATACAAACTTCCCCTTTCATTTTCATGTTTTAAACTTGTTTAAATCTTGGTCAAACCGCCTAGGATTTGACCAAGATTCAAATGGGCATACAAATTCAGAAAAAAATCAAAAGAATGAAAAACCAATGCACATAGCATTCTTATGTCATATATATAGTAAGCATTAAAGTTGATAAACAAGGTCTAGACATATTCAAACCAGACAACTCATGTATATATCTACCCCTAACCCTAAACTCTGTCTTATGAAGTCAATCATGAAGAGAAGTGGTTTTGGGTTTCAAACATGGAAATTTCAAGAACCTCCCAAAAGCTTTATTTTAGAGTGACTAAGAAGGATCCATGCTTACCTTTTCATTTTCATATTTTAAACTTGTTTAAATGTTTGTCAAACCTAGGATTTGACCAAAAGATTCAAATGGGCATAAAATTCATAAAAAATCAGAAAAATGAAAAACCAAAGCATATAGTCTTCTTATGTCATATAGTAAGCATTCAGGTTGATAAATTAACAAGGTTTTGAAATATTCAAACCATACAAATCATGTATCTATCCCTAACCCTAAACTCGGTCAATCTTATGAAGTCTAGCATGAAGAGAAGTCGTTTTGGGTTTCAAACATGGAAATTTAAAGAACACATCCCAAAAGCTTCATTTTAGAGTGACTAAGAAGGATCCATGCTTACCTTTTCATTTCATGTTATAAACTTGTTTAAATCGTTGTCAACCCTAGGATTTGACCAAGATTCAAATGGGGAGAAAATTAAAAAAAATAGAAAAATGAAAAACCAAAGTACTACCTCCGTTTCAAGGAATAAGGCATCCTCGTTTTACGAGCTTTTTGTTTGACCAAAAATTACTTTAAATAGATAAAGATTGTTTGTATGAAATTAGTATCATTAAAAAGTACTTTTCAATACGAATCCAACGATACTATATACATATAATATAATTAAGATTTTGTTGCTCAATTTTTATGGTCAAACTTCGTCTTGGAATACGCGTGCGCCTTATTCCTTGAAACGGAGGTAGTACATAGTCTTCTTATGTACGTCATATAGTAAGCATATATATTCAAGTTGATAAAAAAGGTTTGGACATATTCAAACCATACAAATCATGTATCTACCCCTAACCCTAAACTCTTTCTTATGAAGTCAAGCATGAAGAGAAGTGGTTTTGGGTTTCAAACATAGAAATTTCAAAAACCTCCCAAAAACTTCACATTAGAGTGGCTAAGAAGGATCCATGCTTAGCTTTGCATTTCATATTTTAAACTTGTTTAAATCATTATCAAACCTACGATTTGACCAAGATACAAATGGGTGGGCACAAAATTAAAAAAAAAACAGAAAAACGAAAAACCAAATCACATAGTCTTCTTATGTCATATCGTAAGCATTCAAGTTGATAAACAAGGTCTAGATATATCCAAACCATACAAATCATGTATCTACCCCTGTCGATCTTATATATGAAGTCTAGCATGAAGAAAAGTCGTTTTGGGTTTCAAACATGGAAATTTCAAGAACATCCCAAAAGCTTCATTTTAGAGTGACTAAGAAGGATACAAACTTCCCTTTCATTTTCATGTTTTAAACTTGTTTAAATCTTGGTCAAACCGCCTAGGATTTGACCAAGATTCAAATGGGCATACAAATTCAGAAAAAATCAAAAGAATGAAAAACCAATGCACATAGCATTCTTATGTCATATATATAGTAAGCATTAAAGTTGATAAACAAGGTCTAGACATATTCAAACCAGACAACTCATGTATATATCTACCCCTAACCCTAAACTCTGTCTTATGAAGTCAATCATGAAGAGAAGTGGTTTTGGGTTTCAAACATGGAAATTTCAAGAACCTCCCAAAAGCTTTATTTTAGAGTGACTAAGAAGGATCCATGCTTACCTTTTCATTTTCATATTTTAAACTTGTTTAAATCTTTGTCAAACCTAGGATTTGACCAAAAGATTCAAATGGGCATAAAATTCATAAAAAATCAGAGAAATGAAAAACCAAAGCATATAGTCTTCTTATGTCATATAGTAAGCATTCAAGTTGATAAATTAACAAGGTTTTGACATATTCAAACCATACAAATCATGTATCTACCCCTAACCCTGAACTCGGTCGATCTTATGAAGTCTAGCATGAAGAGAAGTCGTTTTGGGTTTCAAACATGGAAATTTCAAGAACATCCCAAAAGCTTCATTTTAGAGTGACTAAGAAGGATACAGACTTCCCTTTTCATTTTCATGTTTTAAACTTGTTTAAATCTTGGTCAAACCGCCTAGGATTTGACCAAGATTCAACTGGGCATACAAATTCAGAAAAAAATCAAAAGAATGAAAAACCAATGCACATAGCATTCTTATGTCATATATATAGTAAGCATTAAAGTTGATAAACAAGGTCTAGACATATTCAAACCAGACAACTCATGTATATATCTACCCCTAACCCTAAACTCTGTCTTATGAAGTCAATCATGAAGAGAAGTGGTTTTGGGTTTCAAACATGGAAATTTCAAGAACCTCCCAAAAGCTTTATTTTAGAGTGACTAAGAAGGATCCATGCTTACCTTTTCATTTTCATATTTTAAACTTGTTTAAATCTTTGTCAAACCTAGGATTTGACCAAAAGATTCAAATGGGCATAAAATTCATAAAAAATCAGAAAAATGAAAAACCAAAGCATATAGTCTTCTTATGTCATATAGTAAGCATTCAAGTTGATAAATTAACAAGGTTTTGACATATTCAAACCATACAAATCATGTATCTACCCCTAACCCTGAACTCGGTCGATCTTATGAAGTCTAGCATGAAGAGAAGTCGTTTTGGGTTTCAAACATGGAAATTTCAAGAACATCCCAAAATCTTCATTTTAGAGTGACTAAGAAGGATACAGACTTCCCTTTTCATTTTCATGTTTTAAACTTGTTTAAATCTTGGTCAAACCGCCTAGGATTTGACCAAGATTCAACTGGGCATACAAATTCAGAAAAAAATCAAAAGAATGAAAAACCAATGCACATAGCATTCTTATGTCATATATATAGTAAGCATTAAAGTTGATAAACAAGGTCTAGACATATTCAAACCAGACAACTCATGTATATATCTACCCCTAACCCTAAACTCTATCTTATGAAGTCAATCATGAAGAGAAGTGGTTTTGGGTTTCAAACATGGAAATTTCAAGAACCTCCCAAAAGCTTTATTTTAGAGTGACTAAGAAGGATCCATGTTTACCTTTCATTTTCATATTTTAAACTTGTTTAAATCTTTGTCAAACCTAGGATTTGACCAAAAGATTCAAATGGGCATAAAATTCATAAAAAATCATAAAAATGAAAAACCAAAACATATAGTCTTCTTATGTCATATAGTAAGCATTCAAGTTGATAAATTAACAAGGTTTGGACATATTCAAACCATACAAATCATGTATCTACCCCTAACCCTAAACTCGGTCAATCTTATGAAGTCTAGCATGAAGAGAAGTCGTTTTGGGTTTCAAACATGGAAATTTCAAGAACACATCCCAAAAGCTTCATTTTAGAGTGACTAAGAAGGATCCATGCTTACCTTTTCATTTCATGTTATAAACTTGTTTAAATCATGGTCAACCCTAGGATTTGACCAAGATTCAAATGGGCAGAAAATTAAAAAAAATAGAAAAATGAAAAACCAAAGTACATAGTCTTCTTATGTACGTCATATAGTAAGCATATTCAAGTTGATAAACAAGGTTTAGACATATTCAAACCAGACAAATCATGTATCTACCCCCTAACCCTAAACTCGGTCTTATGAAGTCTAGCATGAAGAGAAGTCGTTTTGGGTTTCAAACGTTTAAGCCAAAAGCCCCTTTTCAAATATTTCAAACTTATTCAAATTTGGTTCAAATTTGAAAGACATACAAGTTATAGCACACATAGTGCATACATTTTCACACATACTGCACTAGATAGATGCTAACCCTATAGTTTGAGGCCATTTGGATGAGGTAGAAAAAATTCTATATTAGAATCGTGTTGTTCGAACCCCGTAGTTGGATTTTTTTGAACCTTGATCTGTAGTACTCGGGCAAACCCCTAGTTTAACCTATTTAATTATAGATTCGTATATCGATTTTTCTACCTTTTTATTATTACTATGCAGCACATGTGTGTTTGCCCGTCTAGCTAGTGAAACTCGGAGGAAGAGGGATCACTCGGAAGGACGGAAGAAGGGAGAGCATTATGGTGTCTCCCTTTTTCGGGTGACGATGTTGACTATTGTGCAGGGTTTGTCAGTGAGCAGGGAGGTGCGAGCGAGCGAGTCGAGCGAGGCCGAGAATGAGAGAGATTTGTTTTTTTGTGTGTATGAGGGACAACCGAAGGATCCTGAAGGACCCAGAGACTTCCAATACGCATCCTGATGCGTCTTCTCTTGACAAAGAAGATGGCTGGGAGTTTGCGTACCTATTGCACGTGACTTGTGCTCACTGAAGTGTTGGACCTCACGCGTGGGAACCACACGTAAGTGACAGACCTGTTGGTGTAAAAACTCGGTTGATTATTATAGTGCATTAGAACAAAGTTTCCTATGGATTCAAGCGTAGGAAATCCAAGTTAACTCATTTACATGACATTATTTTTTCCATGAAGCAAAGTTAACACATCTATCAATTGGTACATTTTGGAGTGACTAAGAAGGATCCAGGCTTACTTATTCGTTTTCACGTGTTAAACTTGTCTAAATCTTGGTCAAACCTAGGATTTGACCAACAAGATTCAAATGGGCAGAAAAATAAAATAAAAACAGAAAAATGAAAAACTAAATCACATAGTCTTCTTATGTCATATAGTAAGCATTAAAGTTGATAAACAAGGTCTAGACATATCAAACCATACAAATCATGTATCTACCCCATAACCCCTAAACTCTGTCTTATGAAGTCAAGCATGAAGAGAAGTGGTTTTGGGTTTCAAACATGGAAATTTCAAAAACCTCCCAAAAACTTCATTTTAGAGTGACTAAGAAGGATACATGCTTCCCTTTTCATTTTCATGTTTTAAACTTGTTTAAATTATCTTGGTCAAACCTTGATTTGACAAGATTCAAATGGGCACCAAAATTCCAAAAAAAACAGAAAAAATAAAAACCAAAGCAAATAGTTTTCAAATGTCATATAGTAAGCATTAAAGTTGATAAACAAGGTCAAGACATATTCAAACCAGACAAATCATGTATCTATACCCCTAACCCCTAAACTCTGTCTTATGAAGTCAAGCATGTGAAGAGAAGTGGTTTTGGGTTTCAAACATGGAAATTTCAAAAACCTCCCAAAAGCTTCATTTAGAGTGACTAAGAACGATCCATGCTTACCTTTGCATTTCATATTTTAAACTTGTTTAAATCATTATCAAACCTAGGATTTGACCAAGATACAAATGGGTGGGCACAAAATTCAAAAAAATCAGAAAAATGAAAAACCAAAACACATAGTCTTATTATGTCATATTGTAAGCATTCAAGTTGATAAACAAGGTCTAGATATATCCAAACCAGACAAATCATTTATCTACCCCTGTCGATCTTATGAAGTCTAGCATGAAGAGAAGTCGTTTTGGCTTTCAAACATGGAAATTTCAAGAACATCCCAAAAGCTACATTTTAGAGTGACTAAGAAGGATCCATGGTTACCTTTTCATTTCATGTTATAAACTTGTTTAAATCATGGTAAACCCTAGGATTTGACCAAGATTCAAATGGGCAGAAAATTTAAAAATCAGAAAAATGAAAAACCAAAGTACATAGTCTTCTTATGTCATATAGTAAGCATATTCAAGTTGATAAACAAGGTTTGGACATATTCAAACCATACAATTCATGTATCTACCCCTAACCCTAAACTCTGTCTTATGAAGTCAGGCATGAAGAGAAGTGGTTTTGGGTTTCAAACATGGAAATTTCAAAAACCTCCCAAAAGCTTCATTTTAGAGTGACTCAGAAGGATCCATGTTTAGCTTTGCATTTCATATTTTAAACTTGTTTAAATCATTATCAAACCTAGGATTTGACCAAGATACAAATGGGTGGGCACAAAATTAACATGGTCTAGATATATCCAAACCATACAAATCATGTATCTACCCCTGTCGACCTTATGAAGTCTAGCATGAAGAGAAGTCGTTTTGGGTTTCAAACATGGAAATTTCAAGAACATCCCAAAAGCTTCATTTTAGAGTGACTAAGAAGGATACAGACTTCCCTTTTCATTTTGATGTTTTAAACTTGTTTAAATCTTGGTCAAACCGCCTAGGATTTGACCAAGATTCAAATGGGCATACAATTCATAAAAAATCAGAAAAATGAAAAACCAAAGCATATAGTCTTATTATGTCATATAGTAAGCATTCAAGTTGATAAATTAACAAGGTTTTGACATATTCAAACCATACAAATCATGTATCTACCCCTAACCCTAAACTCGGTCTTATGAAGTCTAGCATGAAGAGAAGTGGTTTTGGGTTTCAAACATGGAAATTTCAAGAACCTCCCAAAAGCTTTATTTTAGAGTGACTAAGAAGGATCCATGCTTACCTTTTCATTTTCATATTTTAAACTTGTTTAAATCTTTGTCAAACCTAGGATTTGACCAAAAGATTCAAATGGGCATTAAATTCATAAAAAATCAGAAAAATGAAAAACCAAAGCATATAGTCTTCTTATGTCATATAGTAAGCATTCAAGTTGATAAATTAACAAGGTTTTGACATATTCAAACCATACAAATCATGTATCTACCCCTAACCCTGAACTCGGTCGATCTTATGATGTCTAGCATGAAGAGAAGTCGGTTTGGGTTTCAAACATGGAAATTTCAAGAACATCCCAAAAGCTTCATTTTAGAGTGACTAAGAAGGATACAGACTTTCCTTTTCATTTTCATGTTTTAAACTTGTTTAAATCTTGGTCAAACCGCCTAGGATTTGACCAAGATTCAAGTGGGCATACAAATTCAGAAAAAAATCAAAAGAATGAAAAACCAATGCACGTAGCATTCTTATGTCATATATATAGTAAGCATTAAAGTTGATAAACAAGGTCTAGACATATTCAAACCAGACAACTCATGTATATATCTACCCCTAACCCTAAACTCTATCTTATGAAGTCAATCATGAAGAGAAGTGGTTTTGGGTTTCAAACATGGAAATTTCAAGAACCTCCCAAAAGCTTTATTTTAGAGTGACTAAGAAGGATCCATGCTTACCTTTCATTTTCATATTTTAAACTTGTTTAAATCTTTGTCAAACCTAAGATTTGACCAAAAGATTCAAATGGGCATAAAATTCATAAAAAATCAGAAAAATGAAAAACCAAAGCATATAGTCTTCTTATGTCATATAGTAAGCATTCAAGTTGATAAATTAACAAGGTTTGGACATATTCAAACCATACAAATCATGTATCTACCCCTAACCCTAAACTCGGTCAATCTTATGAAGTCTAGCATGAAGAGAAGTCGTTTTGGGTTTCAAACATGGAAATTTCAAGAACACATCCCAAAAGCTTCATTTTAGAGTGACTAAGAAGGATCCATGCTTACCTTTTCATTTCATGTTATAAACTTGTTTAAATCATGGTCAACCCTAGGATTTGACCAAGATTCAAATGGGCAGAAAATTAATAAAAAATAGAAAAATGAAAAACCAAAGTACATAGTCTTCTTATGTACGTCATATAGTAAGCATATTCAAGTTGATAAACAAGGTTTAGACATATTCAAACCAGACAAATCATGTATCTACCCCTAACCCTAAACTCGGTCTTATGAAGTCTAGCTTGAAGAGAAGTCGTTTTGGGTTTCAAACGTTTAAGCCAAAAGCTCCTTTTCAAATATTTCAAACTTATTCAAATTTGGTTCAAATTTGAAAGACATACAAGTTATAGCACACATAGTGCATACATTTTTCACACATACTGCACTAGATAGATGCTAACCCTATAGTTTGAGGCCATTTGGATGAGGTAGAAAAAATTCTATATTAGAATCGTGTTGTTCGAACCCCGTAGTTGGATTTTTTTGAACCTTGATCTGTAGTACTGGGCAAAACCCTAGTTTAACCTATTTAATTATAGATTCGTATATCGATTTTTCTACCTTTTTATTATTACTATGCAACACATGTGTGTTTGCCCGTCTAACTAGTGAAACTCGGAGGAAGAGGGATCACTCGGAAGGACAGAAGAAGGGAGAGCATTATGGTGTCTCCCCTTTTTCGGTGACGATGTTGACTATTGTGCAGGGTTTGTCAGTGAGCAGGGAGGTGCGAGCGAGCGAGCGAGTCGAGCGAGGCCGAGAATGAGAGAGATTTTTTTTTTGTGTGAGAGGGACAACCGAAGGATCCTGAAGGACCCAGAGACTTCCAATACGCATCCTGATGCGTCTTCTCTTGACAAAGAAGATGGCTGGGAGTTTGCGTACCTATCGCACGTGACTTGTGCTCACTGAAGTGTTGGACCTCACGCGTGGGCACCACACGTAAGTGACAGACCTGTTGGTGTAAAAACTCGGTTGATTATTATAGTGCATTAGAACAAAGTTTCCTATGGATTCAAGCGTAGGAAATCCAAGTTAACTCATTTACATGACATTATTTTTTCCATGAAGCAAAGTTAACACATCTATCAATTGGTACATTTTGGAGTGACTAAGAAGGATCCAGGCTTACTTATTCGTTTTCACGTGTTAAACTTGTCTAAATCTTGGTCAAACCTAGGATTTGACCAACAAGATTCAAATGGGCAGAAAAATAAAATAAAAACAGAAAAATGAAAAACTAAATCACATAGTCTTCTTATGTCATATAGTAAGCATTAAAGTTGATAAACAAGGTCTAGACATATCAAACCATACAAATCATGTATCTACCCCATAACCCCTAAACTCTGTCTTATGAAGTCAAGCATGAAGAGAAGTGGTTTTGGGTTTCAAACATGGAAATTTCAAAAACCTCCCAAAAACTTCATTTTAGAGTGACTAAGAAGGATACATGCTTCCCTTTTCATTTTCATGTTTTAAACTTGTTTAAATTATCTTGGTCAAACCTTGGATTTGACAAGATTCAAATGGGCACCAAAATTCCAAAAAACAGAAAAAATGAAAAACCAAAGCAAATAGTTTTCAAATGTCATATATATAGTAAGCATTAAAGTTGATAAACAAGGTCAAGACATATTCAAACCGGACAACTCATGTATATATCTACCCCTAACCCCTAAACTCTGTCTTATGAAGTCAATCATGTGAAGAGAAGTGGTTTTGGGTTTCAAACATGGAAATTTCAAGAACCTCCCAAAAGCTTTATTTTAGAGTGACTAAGAAGGATCCATGCTTACCTTTGCATTTTCATATTTTAAACTTGTTTAAATCTTTATCAAACCTAGGATTTGACCAAAGATTCAAATGGGTGGGCATAAAATTCATAAAAAATCAGAAAAATGAAAAACCAAAGCACATAGTCTTCTTATGTCATATAGTAAGCATTCAAGTTGATAAATTAACAAGGTTTTGACATATTCAAACCATACAAATCATGTATATACCCCTAACCCTAAACTCGTCGATCTTATGAAGTCTAGCATGAAGAGAAGTCGTTTTGGGTTTCAAACATGGAAATTTCAAGAACATCCCAAAAGCTTCATTTTAGAGTGACTAAGAAGGATCCATGACTTACCTTTTCATTTTCATGTTTTAAACTTGTTTAAATCTTGGTCAAACCGCCTAGGATTTGACCAAGATTCAAATGGGCATACAAATTTAAAAAAATCAAAAGAATGAAAAACCAATGCACATAGTCATTCTTATGTCATATAGTAGTAAGCATATTCAAGTTGATAAACAAGGTTTGGACATATTCAAACCATACAAATCATGTATCTACCCCTCACCCTAAACTCTATCTTATGAAGTCAAGCATGAAGAGAAGTGGTTTTGGGTTTCAAACATGGAAATTTCAAAAACCTCCCAAAAGCTTCATTTTAGAGTGACTAAGAAGGATCCATGTTTAGCTTTGCATTTCATATTTTAAACTTGTTTAAATCATTATCAAACCTAGGATTTGACCAAGATACAAATGGGTGGGCCAAAAATTAACAAGGTCTAGATATATCCAAACCATACAAATCATGTATCTACCCCTAACGACCTTATGAAGTCTAGCATGAAGAGAAGTCGTTTTGGGTTTCAAACATGGAAATTTCAAGAACATCCCAAAAGCTTCATTTTAGAGTGACTAAGAAGGATACAAACTTCCCTTTTCATTTTGATGTTTTAAACTTGTTTAAATCTTGGTCAAACCGCCTAGGATTTGACCAAGATTCAAATGGGCATACAATTCATAAAAAAACAGAAAAATGAAAAACCAAAGCATATAGTCTTCTTATGTCATATAGTAAGCATTCAAGTTGATAAATTAACAAGGTTTTGACATATTCAAACCATACAAATCATGTATCTACCCCTAACCCTAAACTCGGTCTTATGAAGTCTAGCATGAAGAGAACTCGTTTTGGGTTTCAAACGTTTAAGCCAAAAGCCCCATTTCAAATATTTCAAACTTATTCAAATTTGGTTCAAATTTGAAAGGCATACAAGTTATAGCACACATAGTGCATACATGTTCACACATACTGCACTAGATGCTAACCCTATAGTTTGAGGCCATTGGATGAGGTCGAAAAAAATCTTGGATTAGAAATGGGGTTGTTCGAACCCCGTAGTTGGATATTTTTGAACCTTGAACTGTAGTACTAGGCAAAACCCTAGTTTAACCTATTTAATTATAGATTCGTAGGTTGATTTTTCTACCTTTTATTATTACTATGCAGCAGATGTGTGTTTGCCCGTCGAGTGAAACTCGGAGGAAGAGGGATCACTCGGAAGGAGAGAAGAAGGGAGAGAATTATGGTGTCTTCCCTTTTTCGGGTGATGATGTTGACTGTTGTGTAGGTTTTGTCAGTGAGCAGGAGGTGCGAGCAAGCGAGCGAGCGAGTCGAGCGAGGCCGAGAATGAGAGAGATTTGTTTTTTTTGTGTGAGAGGGACAACCGAAGGATCCTGAAGGACCCACAGACTTCCAATACGCATCCTGATGCGTCTTCTCTTGACGAAGAAGATGGCTGGGAGTTTGCGTACCTATTGCACGTGACTTGTGCTCACTGAAGTGTGGGACCTCACGCATGGGCACCACACATAAGTGACAAACCTATTGGTGTAAAAACTCGGTTGATTATTACAGTGCATTAGAACAAAGTTTCCTATGGATTCAAGGGTAGGAAATCCAAGTTAACTCATTTACATGACATTATTTTTTCCGTGAAGCAAAGTTAACACATCTATCAATTGGTACATTTTGGAGTGAATAAGAAGGATCCAGGCTTACTTATTCGTTTTCACGTGTTAAACTTGTATAAATCTTGGTCAAACCTAGGATTTGACCAAGATTCAAATGGGCAGAAAAATAAAAAAAAATAGAAAAATGAAAAACCAAAGCACATAGTCTTCTTATGTCATATAGTAAGCATTCAAGTTGATAAACAAGGTCTAGACATATTCAAACAAGACAAATCATGTATCTACCCCCTAACCCTAAACTCTGTCTTATGAAGTCAAGCATGAAGAGAAGTGGTTTTGGGTTTCAAACATGGAAATTTCAAAAACCTCCCAAAAGCTTCATTTTAGAGTGACTAAGAAGGATCCATGCTTACCTTTTCATTTTCATATTTTAAACTTGTTTAAATCTTTGTCAAACCTAGGATTCGACCAAGAGATTCAAATCGGCATAAAATTCAAAAAAACTCGAAAAAGGAAAAACAAAAGCATATAGTATTCTTATGTCATATAGTAAGCATTAAAGTTGAGAAACAAGGTCTAGACATATTCAAACTATGCAAATCATGTATCTACCCCCTAACCCCTAAACTCTGTCTTATGAAGTCAAGCATGAAGAGAGGTGGTTTTGGGTTTCAAACATGGACATTTCAAAAACATCCCAAAAGCTTCGTTTTAGAGTGACTAAGAAGGATACATGCTTCCCTTCTCATTTTCATGTTTTAAACTTGTTTATATCTTGGTCAAACCTAGGATTTGACCAAGATTCTTCAGAAAAAATTAAAAGAATGAAAAACCAATGCACATAGCATTCTTATGTCATATATATAGTAAGCATTAAAGTTGATAAACAAGGTCTAGACATATTCAAACCAGACAACTCATGTATATATCTACCCCTAACCCTAAACTCGATCTTATGAAGTCAATCATGAAGAGAAGTGGTTTTGGGTTTCAAACATTGAAATTTCAAGAACCTCCCAAAAGCTTTATTTTAGAGTGACTAAGAAGGATCCATGCTTACCTTTTCATTTTCATATTTTAAACTTGTTTAAATCTTTATCAAACCTAGGATTTGACCAAAAGATTCAAATGGGCATAAAATTCATAAAAAATCAGAAAAATGAAAAACCAAAGCACATAGTCTTCTTATGTCATATAGTAAGCATTCAAGTTGATAAATTAACAAGGTTTTGACATATTCAAACCATACAAATCATGTATATCTACCCCTAACCCTAAACTCGGTCGATCTTATGAAGTCTAGCATGAAGAGAAGTCGTTTTGGGTTTCAAACATGGAAATTTCAAGAACATCCCAAAAGCTTCATTTTAGAGTGACTAAGAAGGATACATACTTCCCTTTTCATTTTCATGTTTTAAATTTGTTTAAATATCTTGGTCAAACGCCTAGGATTTGACCAAGATTCAAATGGGCACTACAAATTCGAAAAAAATCAAAAAAATCAAAAACCAATGCACATAGCATTCTTATGCCATATATATAGTAAGCATTAAAGTTGATAAACAAGGTCTAGACATATTCAAACCAGACAACTCATGTATATATCTACCCCTAACCCTAAACTCTATCTTATGAAGTCAATCATGAAGAGAAGTGGTTTTAGGTTTCAAACATGGAAATTTCAAGAACCTCCCAAAAGCTTTATTTTAGAGTGACTAAGAAGGATCCATGCTTACCTTTCATTTTCATATTTTAAACTTGTTTAAATCTTTGTCAAACCTAGGATTTGACCAAAAGATTCAAATGGGCATAAAATTCATAAAAAATCAGAAAAATGAAAAACCAAAGCATATAGTCTTCTTATGTCATATAGTAAGCATTTAAGTTGATAAATTAACAAGGTTTGGACATATTCAAACCATACAAATCATGTATCTACCCCTAACCCTAAACTCGGTCGATCTTATGAAGTCTAGCATGAAGAGAAGTCGTTTTGGGTTTCAAACATGGAAATTTCAAGAGCATCCCAAAAGCTTCATTTTAGAGTGGCTAAGAAGGATACAGACTTCCCTTTTCATTTTCATGTTTTAAACTTGTTTAAATCTTGGTCAAACCGCCTAGGATTTGACCAAGATTCAAATGGGCATACAAATTCAGAAAAAATCAAAAGAATGAAAAACCAATGCCCATAGCATTCTTATGTCATATATATAGTAAGCATTAAAGTTGATAAACAAGGTCTAGACATATTCAAACCAGACAACTCATGTATATATCTACCCCTAACCCTAAACTCTATCTTATGAAGTCAATCATGGAGAAGTGGTTTTGGGTTTCAAACATGGAAATTTCAAGAACCTCCCAAAAGCTTTATTTTAGAGTGACTAAGAAGGATCCATGCTTACCTTTCATTTTCATATTTTAAACTTGTTTAAATCTTTGTCAAACCTAGGATTTGACCAAAAGATTCAAATGGGCATAAAATTCATAAAAAATCAGAAAGATGAAAAACCAAAGCATATAGTCTTCTTATGTCATATAGTAAGCATTCAAGTTGATAAATTAACAAGGTTTTGACATATTAAACCCATACAAATCATGTATCTACCCCTAACCCTAAACTCGGTCGATCTTATGAAGTCTAGCATGAAGAGAAGTCGTTTTGGGTTTCAAACATGGAAATTTCAAGAACATCCCAAAAGCTTCATTTTAGAGTGACTAAGAAGGATATAGACTTCCCTTTTCATTTTCATGTTTTAAACTTGTTTAAATCTTGGTCAAACCACCTAGGATTTGACCAAGATTCAAATGGGCATACAAATTCAGAAAAAATCAAAAGAATGAAAAACCAATGCACATAGCATTCTTATGTCATATATATAGTAAGCATTAAAGTTGATAAACAAGGTCTAGACATATTCAAACCAGACAACTCATGTATATATCTACCCCTAACCCTAAACTCTATCTTATGAAGTCAATCATGAAGAGAAGTGGTTTTGGGTTTCAAACATGGAAATTTCAAGAACCTCCGAAAAGCTTTATTTTAGAGTGACTAAGAAGGATCCATGCTTTCCTTTCATTTTCATATTTTAAACTTGTTTAAATCTTTGTCAAACCTAGGATTTGACCAAAAGATTCAAATGGGCATAAAATTCATAAAAAATCAGTAAAATGAAAAACCAAAGCATATAGTCTTCTTATGTCATATAGTAAGCATTCAAGTTGATAAATTAACAAGGTTTGGACATATTCAAACCATACAAATCATGTATCTACCCCTAACCCTAAACTCGGTCAATCTTATGAAGTCTAGCATGAAGAGAAGTCGTTTTGGGTTTCAAACATGGAAATTTCAAGAACATCCCAAAAGCTTCATTTTAGAGTGACTAAGAAGGATCCATGCTTACCTTTTCATTTCATGTTATAAACTTGTTTAAATCATGGTCAACCCTAGAATTTGACCAAGATTCAAATGGGAAGAAAATTAAAAAAATAGAAAAATGAAAAACCAAAGTACATAGTCTTCTTATGTACGTCATATAGTAAGCATATTCAAGTTGATAAACACGGTTTAGACATATTCAAACCAGAGAAATCATGTATCTACCCCTTAACCCTAAACTCGGTCTTATGAAGTCTAGCATGAAGAGAAGTCGTTTTGGGTTTCAAACGTTTAAGCCAAAAGCCCCTTTTCAAATATTTCAAACTTATTCAAATTTGGTTCAAATTTGAAAGATATACAAGTTATAGCACACATAGTGCATACATTTTCACACATACTGCACTAGATAGATGCTAACCCTATAGTTTGAGGCCATTTGGATGAGGTAGAAAAAATTCTTGGATTAGAATCTTGTTGTTCGAACCCCGTAGTTGGATTTTTTTGAACCTTGATCTGTAGTACTGGGCAAAACCCTAGTTTAACCTATTTAATTATAGATTCGTATATCGATTTTTCTACCTTTTTATTATTACTATGCAGCACATGTGTGTTTGCCCGTCTAGCTAGTGAAACTCGGAGGAAGAGGGATCACTCGGAAGGACAAAAGAAGGGAGAGCATTATGGTGTCTCCCCTTTTTTGGGTGACGATGTTGACTATTGTGCAGGGTTTGTCAGTGAGCAGGGAGGTGCGAGCGAGCGAGTCGAGCGAGGACGAGAATGAGAGAGATTTGTTTTTTGTGTGTGAGAGGGACAACCGAAGGATCCTGAAGGACCCAGAGACTTCCAATACGCATCCTGATGCGTCTTCTCTCAACAAAGAAGATGGCTGGGAGTTTGCGTACCTATTGCACGTGACTTGTGCTCACTGAAGTGTGGACCTCACGCGTGGGCACCACACGTAAGTGACAGACCTGTTGGTGTAAAAACTCGGTTGATTATTATAGTGCATTAGAACAAAGTTTCCTATGGATTCAAGCGTAGGAAATCCAAGTTAACTCATTTACATGACATTATTTTTTCCATGAAGCAAGGTTAACACATCTATCAATTGGTACATTTTGGAGTGACTAAGAAGGATCCAGGCTTACTTATTCGTTTTCACGTGTTAAACTTGTCTAAATCTTGGTCAAACCTAGGATTTGACCAACAAGATTCAAATAGGCAGAAAAATAAAATAAAAACAGAAAAATGAAAAACTAAATCACAGTCTTCTTATGTCATATAGTAAGCATTAAAGTTGATAAACAAGGTCTAGACATATCAAACCATACAAATCATGTATCTACCCCCTAACCCATAAACTCTGTCTTATGAAGTCAAGCATGAAGAGAAGTGGTTTTGGGTTTCAAACATGGAAATTTCAAAAACCTCCCAAAAACTTCATTTTAGAGTGACTAAGAAGGATACATGCTTCCCTTTTCATTTTCATGTTTTAAACTTGTTTAAATTATCTTGGTCAAACCTAGGATTTGACAAGATTCAAATGGGCACCAAAATTCAAAAAAAAACAGAAAAAATAAAAACCAAAGCAAATAGTTTTCAAATGTCATATAGTAAGCATTAAAGTTGATAAACAAGGTCAAGACATATTCAAACCAGACAAATCATGTATCTATACCCCCTAACCCCTAAACTCTGTCTTATGTAGTCAAGCATGTGAAGAGAAGTGGTTTTGGGTTTCAAACATGGAAATTTCAAAAACCTTCCAAAAGCTTCATTTTAGAGTAACTAAGAAGGATCCATGCTTACTTTTGCATTTCATATTTTAAACTTGTTTAAATCATTATCAAACCTAGGATTTGACCAAGATACAAATGGGTGGGCAGAAAATTCAAAAAAATCAGAAAAAATGAAAAACCAAATCAGATAGTCTTCTTATTTCATATCGTAAGCATTCAAGTCGATAAAAAAGGTAAAGATATATCCAAACCAGACAAATCATGTATCTACCCCTGTCGATCTTATGAAGTCTAGCATGAAGAGAAGTCGTTTTGGGTTTCAAACATGTAAATTTCAAGAACATCCCAAAAGCTTCATTTTAGAGTGACTAAGAAGGATCCATGCTTACCTTTTCATTTCATGTTATAAACTTGTTTAAATCATGGTCAACCCTAGGATTTGACCAAGATTCAAATGGGCAGAAAATTAAAAAAAATAGAAAAATGAAAAACCAAAGTACATAGTCTTCTTATGTACGTCATATAGTAAGCATATTCAAGTTGATAAACAAGGTTTAGACATATTCAAACCAGACAAATCATGTATCTACCCCTGATACTACTCAAACGTATCTATAATTTCTTATGTTCCATGCTACTTTTATGATGATACTCACATGTTTTATACACATTATATGTCATTATTATGCATTTTCCGGCACTAACCTATTGACGAGATGCCGAAGAGCCAGTTGCTGTTTTCTGCTGTTTTTGGTTTCAGAAATCCTAGTAAGGAAATATTCTCGGAATTGGACGAAATCAACGCCCAGAGGCTTATTTTTCCATGAAGCTTCCAGAAGACCGAGGGAGATACGAAGTGGGGCCACGGGGCGCCGCCACACTAGGGCGGCGCAGCCTAGAGGGGGCCCGCGCGGCCCTAGCGTGTGGGCCCCCCGTGATTCCTCCGACTCCGCCCTTCCGCCTACTTAAAGTCTTCGTCGCGAAACCCTCTGTACCGAGAGCCACGATACGGAAAACCTTCCAGAGACGCCGCCGCCGCCAATCCCATCTCGGGGGATTCAGGAGATCGCCTCCGGCACCCTGCCGGAGAGGGGAATCATCTCCCGGAGGACTCTTCATCGCCATGATCGCCTCCGGATCGATGTGTGAGTAGTTCACCCCTGGACTATGGGTCCATAGCAGTAGCTAGATGGTCGTCTTCTCCTAATTGTGCTATCATGTTAGATCTTGTGAGCTGCCTATCATGATCAAGATCGTCTATTTGTAATCCTACATGTTGTGTTTGTTGGGATCCGATGGATATTGAATACTATGTCAAGTTGATTATCAATCTATCATATGAGTTGTTTATGTTCTTGCATGCTCTCCGTTGCTAGTAGAGGCTCGGCCAAGTTGATACTTGTAACTCCAAGAGGGAGTATTTATGCTCGATAGTGGGTTCATGCCTCCATTAAATCCGGGACGAGTGACAGAAAGTTCTAAGGTTGTGGATGTGCTGTTGCCACTAGGGATAAAACATCGATGCTTTGTCTAAGGATATTTGTGTTGATTACATTACGCGCCATACTTAATGCAATTGTCTGTTGCTTGCAACTTAATACCGGAAGGGGTTCGGATGATAACCTGAAAGTGGACTTTTTAGGCATAGATGCATGCTCGGATAGCGGTCTATGTACTTTGTCGTAATGCCCCGATTAAATCTCATAGTACTCATCATGATATATGTATGTGCATTGTCATGCCTTCTTTATTTGTCAATTGCCCAACCGTAATTCGTTCACCCAACATGCTATTTATCTTATGGGAGAGACACCACTAGTGAACTGTGGACCCCGGTCCATTCTTTACATCTGAAATACAATCTACTGCAATTGTTCTTTACTGTTCTTCGCAAACAAACATCATCTTCCACTCGATACGTTTAATCCTTTGTTTTCAGCAAGCCGGTGAGATTGACAACCTCACTGTTACGTTGGGGCAAAGTACTTTGATTGTGTTGTGCAGGTTCCACGTTGGCGCCGGTTTCACTGGTGTTGCGCCGCACTACATTCCTCCACCAACAACCTTCACGTGCTTCTTGGCTCCTACTGGTTCGATAACCTCGGTTTCTTTCTGAGGGAAAACTTGCTGCTGTACGCATCACACCTTCCTCTTGGGGTTCCCAACGGACGTGTGCTTCACGCGTTATCAACCCCCTAACCCTATAGTTTGAGGCCATTTGGATGAGGTAGAAAAAATTCTTGGATTAGAATCGTGTTGTTCGAACCCCGTAGTTGGATTTTTTTGAACCTTGATCTGTAGTACTGGGCAAAACCCTAGTTTAACCTGTTTAATTATAGATTCGTATATCGATTTTTCTACCTTTTTATTATTACTATGCAGCACATGTGTGTTTGCCCGTCTTAGCTAGTGAAACTCGGAGGAAGAGGGATCACTCGGAAGGACAGAAGAAGGGAGAGCATTATGGTGTCTCCCCTTTTTCGGGTGACGATGTTGACTATTGTGCAGGGTTTGTCAGTGAGCAGGGAGGTGCGAGCGAGCGAGTCGAGCGAGGCCGAGAATGAGAGAGATTTGTTTTTTTTTTGTGTGAGAGGGACAACCGAAGGATCCTGAAGGACCCAGAGACTTCCAATACGCATCCTGATGCGTCTTCTCTTGACAAAGAAGATGGCTGGGAGTTTGCGTACCTATTGCACGTGACTTGTGCTCACTGAAGTGTGGGACCTCACGCGTGGGCACCACACGTAAGTGACAGACCTGTTGGTGTAAAAACTCGGTTGATTATTATAGTGCATTAGAACAAAGTTTCCTATGGATTCAAGCGTAGGAAATCCAAGTTAACTCATTTACATGACATTATTTTTTCCATGAAGCAAAGTTAACACATCTATCAATTGGTACATTTTGGAGTGACTAAGAAGGATCCAGGCTTACTTATTCGTTTTCACGTGTTAAACTTGTCTAAATCTTGGTCAAACCTAGGATTTGACCAACAAGATTCAAATGGGCAGAAAAATAAAATAAAAACAGAAAAATGAAAAACTAAATCACATAGTCTTCTTATGTCATATAGTAAGCATTAAAGTTGATAAACAAGGTCTAGACATATCAAACCATACAAATCATGTATCTATCCCCTAACCCCTAAACTCTGTCTTATGAAGTCAAGCATGAAGAGAAGTGGTTTTGGGTTTCAAACATGGAAATTTCAAAAACCTCCCAAAAACTTCATTTTAGAGTGACTAAGAAGGATACAGGTTTCCCTTTTAATTTTCATGTTTTAAACTTGTTTAAATTATCTTGGTCAAACCTAGGATTTGACAAGATTCAAATGGGCAACAAAATTCAAAACAAAAACAGAAAAAATAAAAACCAAAGCAAATAGTTTTCAAATGTCATATAGTAAGCATTAAAGTTGATAAACAAGGTCAAGACATATTCAAACCAGACAAATCATGTATCTATACCCCCTAACCCCTAAACTCTGTCTTATGAAGTCAAGCATGTGAAGAGAAGTGGTTTTGGGTTTCAAACATGGAAATTTCAAAAACCTCCCAAAAGCTTCATTTTGGAGTGACTAAGAAGGATCCATGCTTACCTTTGCATTTCATATTTTAAACTTGTTTAAATCATTATCAAACCTAGGATTTGACCAAGATACAAATGGGTGGGCAGAAAATTCAAAAAAATCAGAAAAAATGAAAAACCAAATCACATAGTCTTCTTATGTCATATCGTAAGCATTCAAGTTGATAAACAAGGTCTAGATATATCCAAACCAGACAAATCATGTATCTACCCCTGTCGATCTTATGAAGTCTAGCATGAAGAGAAGTCGTTTTGGGTTTCAAACATGGAAATTTCAAGAACATCCCAAAAGCTTCATTTTAGAGTGACTAAGAAGGATCCATGCTTACCTTTTCATTTCATGTTATAAACTTGTTTAAATCATGGTCAACCCTAGGATTTGACCAAGATTCAAATGGGCAGAAAATTTAAAAAATCAAAAAAATGAAAAACCAAAGTACATAGTCTTCTTATGTCATATATTAAGCATATTCAAGTTGATAAACAAGGTTTGGACATATTCAAACAAGCTTCATTTTAGAGTGACTAAGAAGGATACAAGCTTCCCTTCTCATTTTCATGTTTTAAACTTGTTTAAATCTTGGTCAAACCTAGGATTTGACCAAGATTCTTCAGAAAAAATTAAAAGAATGAAAAACCAAAGCACATAGCATTATTCTTATGTCATATAGTAAGCATTCAAGTTGATAAACAAGGACTAGACATATTCAAACCAGAAAAATCATGTATATATCTACCCCTAAAACCCTAATTAAACTCTGTCTTATGAAGTCAAGCATGAAGAGAAGTGGTTTTGGGTTTCAAACATGGAAATTTCAAAAACCTCCCAAAAGCTTCATTTTAGAGTGACTAAGAAGGATCCATGCTTACCATTTCATTTTCATATTTTAAACTTGTTTAAATCTTTGTCAAACCTAGGATCTGACCAAGAGATTCAAATCGGCATAAAATTCAAAAAAAACTCAGAAAAAGGAAAACCAAAAGCATATAGTCTTCTTATGTCATATAGTAAGCATTCAAGTTGATAAACAAGGTTTGGACATATTCAAACCAGACAAATAATGTATCTACCCCCTAACCCTAAACTCGGTCGATCTTATGAAGTCTAGCATGAAGAGAAGTCGTTTTGGGTTTCAAACATGGAAAGTTCAAGAACATCCCAAAAGCTTCTGATGTCATATATATAGTAAGCATTAAAGTTGAGAAACAAGGTCTAGACATATTCAAACTATGCAAATCATGTATCTACTCCTAACCCCTAAACTTTGTCTTATGTAGTCAAGCATGAAGAGAGGTGGTTTTGGGTTTCAAACATTGAAATTTCAAAAACCTCCCAAAAGCTTCATTTTAGAGTGACTAAGAAGGATGATACAGGCTTCCCTTCTCATTTTCATGTTTTAAACTTGTTTAAATCTTGGTCAAACCTAGGATTTGACCAAGATTCTTCAGAAAAAACCAAAAGAATGAAAAACCAAAGCACATAGCATTCTTATGTCATATAGTAAGCATTCAAGATGATAAACAAGGTCTAGACATATTCAAACAAGAAAAATCATGTATATATCTAACCCTAACCCTAAACTCTGTCTTATGAAGTCAAGCATGAAAGAGAAGTGGCGGTTTTGGGTTTGAAACATGGAAATTTCAAAACTCCCCAAAAGCTTCATTTTAGGGAGACTAAGAAGGATCCATGCTTACCATTTTATTTTCATGTTTTAAACTTGTTTAAATCTTGTTCAAACCTAGGATTTGACCAAGATTCAAATGGGCAGAAAATTAAAAAAATCAAAAAAATGAAAAACCAAAGTACATAGTCTTCTTATGTCATATAGTAAGCATTCAAGTTGTTAAACAAGGTCTAGACATATTCAAACCAGACAAATCATGTATCTATACCCCTAACCCCTAATTAAACTCTGTCTTATGAAGTCAAGCATGAAGAGAAGTGGTTTCGGGTTTCAAACATGGACTAAGAAGGATCATTTTAAAAAACCCCAAAAGCTTCATTTTAGAGTGCATATGAAGGATCCAGGCTTACCCTTTCATTTTCATGTTTTAATCTTGTTTAAATCTTGGCCAAACCTAGGATTTGACCAATATTCAAATGAGCATAAAATAAAAAATAAAAAAAATAAAAAACGAAAGCACATAATTTTCTTATGTCATATAGTAAGCATTCAAGTTCATAAACAAGGTCTAGACACATTCAAATCAAACAAGTCATGTACCCCTAACCCTAAACCGTGTCTTATAAATGAAGTCAACAAGCATGAAAAGAAGTGTGGTTTTGGGTTTCAAACATGGAAATTTGAAAAACCTCCCAAAAGCTTCATTTTAATTAGACTGACTGATTAATTAAGAAGGATCCATGATTAATTACCTTTTCATTGTCATGTTTTAAACTTGTTTAAATCTTGGTCAAACCTAGGATTTGACCAAGATTCAAATGGGCATAAAAATTCAGAAAAAAATCGAAAGAATGAAAAACCAAAGCACATAGCCTCTTCTTATGTCATATAGTAAGCATTCAAATTGATAAACAAGGTCTAGACATATTCAAACCGGACAAATCATGTATCTATACCCCTAACCCCTAAACTCTATCTTATGAATGAAGTCAAGCATGAAGAGAAGTGGTTTTGGGTTTCAAACATGGAAATTTCAAAAACCTCCCAAAAGCTTCATTTTAGAGCGACTAAGAAGGATCGATGCTTACCTTTTCATTTTCATGTTTTAAACTTATTTAAATCTTGGTCAAACCTAGGATTTGACCAAGATTCAAATAGGCATAAAAATCCAGACAAAAAATCTAAAGAATGAAAAACCAAAGCACATAGCCTTCTTAATTATGTCATATAGTAAACATTCAAGTTGATAAACAAGGTCTAGACATATTCAAAACAAAAAATCATGTATCTACCCCTAACCCTGAACTCTGTCTTATGAAGTCAAGCATGAAGAAGAGTGGTTTTGGGTTTCAAACATGCATGGAAATTTCAAGAACCTCCCAAAAGCTTCATTTTAGAGTGACTAAGAAGGATCCATGCTTACACATTTTCATTTTCATGTTTTAAACTTGTTTGAATCCTGGTCAAACCTGGGATTCGACCAAGATACAAATGGGCATAAAATTCAAAAAAAAATAGATAAATGGAAAACCAAAGCACATAGTCTTCTTATGTCATATAGTAAGCATTCAAGTTGATAAACAATATCTAGACATATTCAAACTATACAAATCATGTATCTACCCCCTAACCCCTAAACTCTGTCTTATGAAGTCAAGCATGAAGAGAAGTGGTTTTGGGTTTCAAACATGGAAATTTCAAAAACCTCCCAAAAGCTTAATTTTAGAGTGACTAACAAGGATCCATGCTTACCTTTTCATTTTCATATTTTAAATTTGTTTAAATCTTTGTCAAACCTAGGATCCGACCAAGAGATTCAAATCGGCATAAAATTCAAAAAAAACTCAGAAAAAGGAAAAACAAAAGCATATAGTCTTCTTATGTCATATAGTAAGCATTCAAGTTGATAAACAAGGTTTGGACATATTCAAACCAGACAAATAATGTATCTACCCCTAACCCTAAACTCGGTCGATCTTATGAAGTCTAGCATGAAGAGAAGTCGTTTTGGGTTTCAAACATGGAAATTTCAAGAACATCCCAAAAGCTTCTTATGTCATATATATAGTAAGCATTAAAGTTGAGAAACAAGGTCTAGACATATTCAAACTATGCAAATCATGTATCTACCCCCTAACCCCTAAACTTTGTCTTATGTAGTCAAGCATGAAGAGAGGTGGTTTTGGGTTTCAAACATTGAAATTTCAAAAACCTCCCAAAAGCTTCATTTTAGAGTCACTAAGAAGGATGATACAGGCTTCCCTTCTTATTTTCATGTTTTAAACTTGTTTAAATCTTGGTCAAACCTAGGATTTGACCAAGATTCTTCAGAAAAACCAAAAGAATGAAAAACCAAAGCACATAGCATTCTTATGTCATATAGTAAGCATTCAAGATGATAAACAAGGTCTAGACATATTCAAACCAGAAAAATCATGTATATATCTACCCCTAACCCTAAACTCTGTCTTATGAAGTCAAGCATGAAAGAGAAGTGGCGGTTTTGGGTTTGAAACATGGAAATTTCAAAACTCCCCAAAAGCTTCATTTTAGGGAGACTAAGAAGGATCCATGCTTACCATTTTATTTTCATGTTTTAAACTTGTTTAAATCTTGTTCAAACCTAGGATTTGACCAAGATTCAAATGGGCATAAAATTAAAAAAAATCAAAAAAATGAAAAACCAAAGTACATAGTCTTCTTATGTCATATAGTAAGCATTCAAGTTGTTAAACAAGGTCTAGACATATTCAAACCAGACAAATCATGTATCTATACCCCTAACCCCTAATTAAACTCTGTCTTATGAAGTCAAGCATGAAGAGAAGTGGTTTCGGGTTTCAAACATGGACTAAGAAGGATCATTTTAAAAAACCCCAAAAGCTTCATTTTAGAGTGCATAAGAAGGATCCAGGCTTACCATTTCATTTTCATGTTTTAATCTTGTTTAAATCTTGGCCAAACCTAGGATTTGACCAATATTCAAATGAGCATAAAATAAAAAATAAAAAAAATAAAAAACGAAAGCACATAATTTTCTTATGTCATATAGTAAGCATTCAAGTTCATAAACAAGGTCTAGACACATTCAAATCAAACAAGTCATTGTAACATCCCAATTTTCAAAATTTCAAACTTCATGCATGGCATTCATAAGCATCATGACATCGTTGCATTTTAAGAGAAATTTAAAATTCGTTTCAAACCCCGAACCCCAAAACGGCATTGATAGCCACCTATGCATCTATGCGAACTTTAGTTTCAAAAGTATTTTATTTTGTCTCAAAGATGGTTTTATAGTGAAGCTCTTTTCACAAGGTTTCCATCGATATCTCATTTGCATTTTTCTGAATAGTTATGGACGCTCAAAAGCATTTTTAAATAAGAGAAGAGGAAAAAAAAGAGAGAAAACAAAAAAAGGGTGGCCGACCCAACTGGGCCGACCAGCGGCCGAAACGGCCCAGCCAGGCCTCCCCGCGCCCCAGCCCGCGCCCCCTTCTCCCCCTGGGCTGACCAGGCCAAGGACCGGCCCGGTCGGCCAGCCCACCCCCACGACCCCCACCTCGCTCGTCTCCAACTTCCGCCCGCACGCACGCACGAGGCGCACGTACGGCGCCCGGTCACCTCCCTGCACGATCTCCCCACTCGCCCCACCTCCTCCCGCGTTTCCCCTCTCTCGCCGAGCATCTCCCTATAAAGCCCCCGACGCCCTCCTCCTTTTTCCCCTTTCCCCGCACCTGTTCCTGCCCCCGGGCTGCCCAATTGCTCGCCGAAGTTCGCCGGAGCCGCGCCGCCTCCGGCCGCCGGCCGCCGCCGCCTCGGGCCGGGCCAAGCCCCGCCGCTGCCCCCATCCGAAGCGCCCCGCCGAGGCTCACGCCGTACCGAACTCGCCCGACGCCGGGAACCGCCGAGGCGCCGCCGTCGAGCACGGCCAGGCCGCGCCGGCCAGCCACCTCGCCGCCGGCCACGTCATCGCCACGCGTGCGCCACGTCCGCGTCCAGTCAGCGCCACGTGAGCACCCTTTATTTTTCTTTTATTTCCTTTCCAAATCTGTCATATAATCTGAGCCGTAGATGTTATGAATATCCAATGGTTTATAGAGGCTGATCCGCGCGAAGGGGTACGCACCACTAGTATTGCGCCATGTGTCAGGGACACCCCCTAGATTTCGTTTTAACATCAATTCGATAGTCCGCTCTTTGCAAAATTCATAACCAGAGATCCGCTTGTCCAAAAATTACAAACTTTATACCTATGGAATCCTAAAAACATGAAGAACATTTTGGAACAATAAAATGTGGACTTACAGAAGTTTGAGTTTAATTCACATTTAAATGCCTAATCGGAGTATCTCACCCATAGAATGAGATCTACATACCCTTTGCGAGTGATTCCTTTTGCATATGCTTGCAAATGGAACCCTCTATCCAGTAGTACCAAAATCACCATTTGTCTACTGTACCAAAATACCTTTTTCAATTAATGGTAGTTGCCCTTCGCTAGTGCGACATAGATGGTTCGCAATAATTCAACCGACCGTAAAACTTGACCATGCAATCATGCATATAGTGACAACCAGAGATCATTAAATGGAGTGCACTTGTGTAAATATCATATGCATCTCATGTCTATGCTTGTGCATTTGTGTTGTGCATCGTGTTTATCGTGCTATGTATGAATGCTTGTAGATTGCGACCGTGACAGTTCGCAACCGTTGTGATTGTGAAGATTGCAACTCCTCCCGTTGAAAAAGGCAAGTGACACACACCAAAAGTCCCAGTTTTAATTCTTGCACCGTAGTGTTTTTATAGTAGACATGTCTAGGGTTTATGTTTTATGCTTGCTAATAAATCCTAGTAGTTTAGCTACACCACTCCTAGACTCCTTTAGCCGCCATTAAATTTAGTTGTTACCTGCTATGCCATGGAAAATGTTTTGATAGAGGTTAAGGAAAAACAACTAAGTTTAATGAATTACCCGGGTGAATGGTGGAGTTATGGAGAGGGTGGCTGTATCGGGGGCAAGACCCTGGTGCTAGTGCACACTTGCGGAAAGTCACCCAGGCTTAAAGAGATTGTAGACAAATCTTGTTCATTAGCTTCACGTACAACCACATGCTACTATGGCTCTGGCTTGACAAAGTATGTTGTATGAACCCGGATCCTAGGGGCCAGGTGGTGGTAGAGGGATACTGTAGGTGGGGGCGTGGCCCTTAGGGAATGGTTCGGGCGATTGCACACAGAAGGTCTCGGCCACGGTCCGCACTCGTCCTTTGAGCAAAATGTGCATCGAGGTAGAAGGATTGACCTGGCCATGTGGGTAAAGGTGTACAACCTCTCGAGAGTGTAAAATCTAAGTACTTAGCCGTGTCCCCGGTTATGGACAACTTGAGCGAACTGACAAGTCTTTGTTCGAAGATCTCCTCATCCCAATTTCTTAAATAAAATTTGGTGGGTGAACAAGGGTAGGATGGTACATTGGGGCTTTACCAATGTTACTGTTAATTTGGTACATTGGGGTTTTACCAATGTTACTGCTATTTAGATTGAAAGAAAATGTTTTGATAAATGATAGGGAAAAATTGGCTTTATGCAAAATGAACCTGAGCTCTACCTGCCAGATGTGCACGTAGGTGTAGGAAGCCAGGCCTCCCCCGCGCCCCAGCCCGCGCCCCCTTCTCCCCCTGGGCTGACCAGGCCAAGGACTGGCCCAGTCGGCCAGCCCACCCCCACGACCCCCACCTCGCTCGTCTCCAACCTCCGCCCTGCACGCACGCACGAGGCGCACGTACAGCGCCCGGCCACCTCCTGCACGATCTCCCCACTCGCCCCACCTCCTCCCGCGTTTCCCCTCTCTGCCGAGCATCTCCCTATAAAGCCCCCGACGCCCTCCTCCTTTTTCCCCTTTCCCCCGCACCTGTTGATGCGGGGTGGCCTTCGGACACCTACGCCTCAAGACCATCAAGTGCAACCCCGCCTATCGTCGACGCTACACCATGGCCAAGGAGTCCCCCAAGTGGACCTTCAACCCTAACCCACGCTACATGCGACAAGGTGAACTCCTTCCTCTCGATACTCGACCTCGTAGATACCTTGAATGGAATGCTACCTCATGTCGGCATGTTATATGTCATTAGGTACAAGAGTCATCGAGGACCGGAGAGGAGGAACACCCATGGTGCAAGGAAGCGAGGGAAGGGAAGAGGAGCCATTCATCATGGTGCAAGGAAGAAGGAAGAAGAAGAAGAAGGAAGTAAGAATGAAGGAAGAAGAAGCGGGAGGAGGGAGGCCGGCCGGTCACAGGCCCGGTTGACCGGCCCCCTGACCGGCCCACGCGGTCACAGGCCCGGTTGACCGGCCCCCTGACCGGCCCGGCCGGTTTTCGACCGGAACGATGACCGGTGCCATCCGGACGCAATCCCGGGGCTCCCGAAGCCTCGCCCGGTCACCGCCCGGTCCAGGATCCGGTTGTGGACCGGATGGGCCGGTCCCAGACCCGGTCAGACCGGCCCTGTGACCGGATTCGTCGGGTTTGACCCACCAACTTGTACCTTTTCGACCCATGCTGCCTTGTATGCCTATATAAGCTCCCAGGTCGCCCTTTACCTCCTTAGACAAGATTTAGGCTTAGTCATGGATTTGAGCTTTGTCTCCCTAGGGTTTCATCCCCTTTGTACCCAAGGCAACCCTTGATGGATGTATGGATTTGGTGTGTGAGATTCTAGTGCTACCCACTCTCTCTCCCACTCCTTGATTCATCTCCCTCACCGATCTCTCACTCCGGGATTCTACCGCGCGTCTCTCCCGGGTTGATTCTATTGGCGTGGTCCATCGAGCCACGGGGGTAAGTATCGATTGTATCGGGTTGGTGTGCGTGCGTGAGTTCTTCGTGTTCATCGTGTTCTTCGCGCTCTCCCTCTCTCCCTCCTTGGATTTCGGGTCAACCGCAAGATCGGGCCACACCCGGGGTCTTAGACCACATCATATGGTATCAGCAGCCTTTGGTTTCCGCGGATTTGACCCCCCACCCATCCAATTTCGTCTCTAAAAATTTTCCCCAAAAATCCCCAAAAATAGCCCTAATTTGCCTTTGGACCGATCTGTGATTTGGTTGCGTTTTGAGTGGTTTTGGTCCATGGATTTGGTGTTGGAGTGCTTGATCTACTATCTCCCCAACTTTTAGCCCCCAATTCCATCGTTTCCCCTCCGATTTGGTCGTTTTGGCTTGGTTTTCGTGAAGAACAGGAGAGAAACTGCGTCCCGGTTGAGAATCCGGTCAACCGGGCTGCGGACCGGCCGGGCCAGCCCAGAACCCGGTCGACCGGCCGTGTGACCGGCCAGGCCGGCCCCTGGTCCGGCCCAACCGGCCCCTGGACCGGGCGCCACCCCTCCACCTCCACCGCCGACCACCGCCACTCCTCTCCTCCGCCGGTAAGCACCGCCATCATCCCCAACCACCGGCAAACACCACCGCGGCCCCAACAAACACCGCCGCATCCGCAAGAGCATCGACTCCACCACCACCGGCTTACCACCGCCACCACCGCCAAGCTACTTTGACCGTTTTCTTCCACTAACTTGTGTTTGCTTGTTCCGGTTTGAGTGCCTTGTGTGTGAAACTAACCCGCAGCTCCGAAGCAAGCGACGACATCCTCGGCACCCCGGACTTGCAACCGTACTCTTGACACCACCACCATCATCGCAAGTTGTGTGTTCATCACCGCCTAACATCTTAGGTATAACTTGCATCCCCATTGTAACCCCTCTTCTTTTGCGATCTATCCTATCGAGCATTGCTTATCGAGTGTTGCGAGACATTGCACGTGGCCCCGATTGTGAGGTGTGTGTGTAGTGTGGAGTCAAGCTTCTAAGCAAAACTCGTGTGGCAAGATAGCAAAAGCGAGCTAACGCTAACATAGGGCGAGAAAAAGCCGCCAAAGCACCAAAAGAGTGCAAGTACCATCATACATACAAAAGTGTGCAAAGCGCCACCATATATACAAAAGAGTGTCAAGTGCCACCAAATACAAAAGAGAAAAAGCTTTTAAGCAAAAGAGAGATAAGAGAAGAGAGGTCACGTGTGAATCTAGTTGTCTCTTCCTTTGCAACCGAAGCTTTGGCTCTCCTTGTGTTAGTGTGACACCGAGCACTTATACATACACTCTTCCGCTCACTTTTGGTTGCACTAACCCCGCTTATCTCGTGTGTGTGTTCCACATCTTTTCCGTGTTTATAGTGATCATCGCTTTGACATTTGAATTTTTGGATTTCCACCACTCTTGACAATACACTTGATTTCGGATTTCGTCTTTTGGCTTTCCACAACACTCGCCTAACACCATATTTGCTAGCTTTTGCGTGTGGTTTTGCGTGTGTCCCCGATACACTTGATCTTACTTTTGACTTGGTGGATGGCCTCAATACTATCTTACCTTGGTAAGAGTGCGAGGTAGTCTCCTTCCACTAACATACACCATATAGATACCATCGTGCTAACATGGATAGCGAAGATGAAGATACGGAGGAGTACATGGAGCACTTCGAGGAAGATACCTCCTCAAGCACCGCGGATGTGGAGGAACATGTGGAGCTCTACTCCGACTATGGCTCCCCAAGCATCACCGACATCTCCGACATCGAGGAGCTCGACAATGACCATGGCTCCCCAAGCATCACCGACATCTCCGACATCGAGGAGCTCGACAACGACCATGGCTCCCCAAGCATCCTCGACATGGACGACATGGTGGAGCACCACTTTGAGGACGACTTCGACGAGCTCTACATCAACAATGGCTCATCAAGCATGGACGACATGGTGGAGCAACGCCACGCCTACGACATCGACACCATGGCGGAGCCTCACCTAGTCACCTACTTGGCCAATGGAGCTACATATGAAGATAGAGGACCTCAACGATGGCACCATCATATGGATCATCAAGAGCATCCCCAACATGATCGCCATCGACACACTTCTTCGAGCTCCACGAGGCGCCACCATGAGAGTGCTTATGCACATGATCATCTACGGCGAGTTCATCATATGGAGCATCAAGAGCGTCCTCATCATGATCGTCATCGACACTCGTCTACGAGCTCCACAAGGCGCCACCATGAGAGTGCTTATGCACAAGATCGTCGACTTCAAGTACACCATATGGAGCATCAAGAGCGTCCCCATCATGAGCGTCATCGACACTCTTCTCCAAGCTCCACAAGGCGCCGCAAGCAACATGCCAAGTCGCATGAGCCATCATCTCGGCATGGCAAGGACCGTCATCGACTCACACCATCTCATGATAGTCGTCGACCACTACCACCTCATGGTCTACATCGACATACGTCACCACATGAGCCTCGCCGCCACAAGCCACTTCATGAGCGCCATCGACCAACACCTTCCACGGATCTTCGACGACACTCATCAAGACATGGTGATGAAGCACGAAGACGAGAGCCTCGACATGAAGGCGACAAACACCATGATAGGGTGCCTACCACTCCAAGGATGGCAAGTGCACATCGCGCATACCTTCCTCATGAGGCGACTTCCACCTCTTGTGCCACCACCACAATGGCCCCTACCTCGTCACATGCCTATGGACTCCGATGCTACAAGTGCAAGCAACAAGGCCACCCTCCACGGGAATGTCCCAATCTCCTATGTGAGGTGCGCAAGGCCAAGGGTCATGTGGCATGGCAATGCACAACGCCAAGCGCCAAGAAGCTCTACTTCGACAAGCTACAAGCACAAGCCACCAAGAAGCCTTTAGCGCCCACACTTCAAGATGAAGATCGCCAAGGTGAACTCAAGGGAGAAGTTGAGCCGAGCCTAGCTCTCATCAACACCACGGCGCCACCGCTTGAGGATGACTTGGGAGGCGATGGAGTTGAGCATGGTGAGCATGGGATTCTCCCTTCACCTATGGAGGCGCATGGAGTTGAGATGGTTGAGCATGGGAATTTCCCTTCAACCAAGGAGGCGCATGGAGATAAGATAGTCGAGCCTACTCCTATATGCTTGATTGATGAGTGGGTACCAATCCCATGTGAGAATGAGAGCCACTTAGCCCACTTGAGTGAGAGTGATAGTGAGTTGAGTGACTTCCACCCCATATGTGAGTTTGAGTGCTTCCATTTGGAGGACATGAGTGATACACAAAGTGAGTTGAGAGAGGTAGATGATAGGTCCATGGAGGACATCGCATTTGCTAACACATTAACCTCTCCCTCGTTTGTGTCTTCTTATGTTGCACTAGGTTCCACGGAGGATGAGTTCCCGCTCATGGAGACGATGTACATGGTGCATGAAGATGATGATATCTCACCATGCTTGCTCCAAGATGGACATGTCGACCACATGGATCCTCCTACTTCCACAACACCTACCTCACATGAGTCGGCCTACAAAGGTAACAACATAGGTGTTGATGATGCCATGATCCCACTAGTGGACATGATGACTTATGAGTGCATGCATGATCTTGATGATACATTTGCTACGTCACATGCTACTTTCATTTTCCCATGCAATACTTTGCTTGATAACATTGTTGATCATGTGGAAGTGAGTGTTTGTGATACCATGACCATGCCATGCTATGAGAGCTTCAATTTTTCCACCATTGCTTGCAATATGTCGACCACTTGCTCTTTACCATGTATTGCTTGCAATGATAATGACAAGAATGACATTAGCTTCCGCATGCTTTGTCCAAAATGTTTACACTCTTCCATGATCCTTGCATCCAAGATTGTGAACAATTGCTCTTTCTTATGCTTGGTATGCAAGAATGCTTATTTCATTGTCCACGAGAGGGCCCCCATAGCCTTCTCTATTTTTGATGATCATGAGTTCCCACATGCCACGCATGCACCTTCATGCCATTTGCACTATCGCCATGCATTTCATACTATCTTGATTGACACTAATGGTGATGTGCACAAGTCATGGAACATCATGATGGATGATGTGTTCCTCTACCATGCACACACGCTCTTTGTTCTCTCTATTGTGTGTATAGGTACCCGCACGACAACTTCCACCGCTACGGAGCATGAGCTCACGAAACGCGCAATTGAGAGCTACCCCATCAAGGATCCAACCCATGGGAATCACACCAAAGAGTATGTTCCCACAAACCTTCACCCTCATGTGTTTCCGGTTTGCCTTGTCGAGTTTCCGGTTTGGGCCAATTCCTCGTCAACTCTTTTGCTTCTTATGCAACATATCTTGACACATCTTGTTGGCACAATGGTTGTTGTATGTATTGATGTTATCATCATACACTCCGAGAATCTCAAGGACCATGTCATACATGTGAGAGACACCTTATGCATCTTGTGCCACATGTCACTCATAAAGTTGCTCTTCTTTGGATTTCTTATTTCATCTTTGGCATTTGCAATGGATTCTTTCACACTTGCGGACACTCATACTCGGCTTAAGCCAACCATACTCTCCCAAGTTCGAAGCCTCCATCGCTTTGCCATTGCACATAACAATTTTGCCCCAAATTTTGCCGCCGATACTTGCCTTTTGTTTGTTCCATTTGTTTGGGACAATACTACACCACACATTTTTGACACCTCACAACTTTTACATGCACAAATTTTTGCCCTTCCACATGTTGGATACACCCACACTATTTTGGTTCCCATTTTTGCCAAATGCCTCTTGGAGCTTTCCCTTCGCAAGTGGTTTTTCTCCAAGTTCTTCTTCGACCGCGACTACCCAACTCTACATGGGACAACCGTCATGGACTACCTCTTCGATGAGGAGGAACAAGAGTCGAGGACGACTCTTCCCCAAGGGGGGGGAGATGATGCGGGGTGGCCTTCGGACACCTACGCCTCAAGACCATCAAGTGCAACCCCGCCTATCGTCGACGCTACACCATGGCCAAGGAGTCCCCCAAGTGGACCTTCAACCCTAACCCACGCTACATGCGACAAGGTGAACTCCTTCCTCTCGATACTCGACCTCGTAGATACCTTGAATGGAATGCTACCTCATGTCGGCATGTTATATGTCATTAGGTACAAGAGTCATCGAGGACCGGAGAGGAGGAACACCCATGGTGCAAGGAAGCGAGGGAAGGGAAGAGGAGCCATTCATCATGGTGCAAGGAAGAAGGAAGAAGAAGAAGAAGGAAGGAAGAATGAAGGAAGAAGAAGCGGGAGGAGGGAGGCCGGCCGGTCACAGGCCCGGTTGACCGGCCCACCCGGTCACAGGCCCGGTTGACCGGCCCCCTGACCGGCCCGGCCGGTTTTCGACCGGAACGACGACCGGTGCCATCCGGACGCAATCCCGGGGCTCCCGAAGCCTCGCCCGGTCACCGCCCGGTCCAGGATCCGGTTGTGGACCGGATGGGCCGGTCCCAGACCCGGTCAGACCGGCCCTGTGACCGGATTCGTCGGGTTTGACCCACCAACTTGTACCTTTTCGACCCATGCTGCCTTGTATGCCTATATAAGCTCCCAGGTCGCCCCTTTACCTCCTTAGACAAGATTTAGGCTTAGTCATGGATTTGAGCTTTGTCTCCCTAGGGTTTCATCCCCTTTGTACCCAAGGCAACCCTTGATGGATGTATGGATTTGGTGTGTGAGATTCTAGTGCTACCCACTCTCTCTCCCACTCCTTGATTCATCTCCCTCACCGATCTCTCACTCCGGGATTCTACCGCGCGTCTCTCCCGGGTTGATTCTATTGGCGTGGTCCATCGAGCCACGGGGGTAAGTATCGATTGTATCGGGTTGGTGTGCGTGCGTGAGTTCTTCGTGTTCATCGTGTTCTTCGCGCTCTCCCTCTCTCCCTCCTTGGATTTCGGGTCAACCGCAAGATCGGGCCACACCCGGGGTCTTAGACCACATCACCTGTTCCTGCCCCTAGGCTGCCCAATTGCTCGCCGAAGTTCGCCGGAGCCGCGCCGCCTCCAGCCGCCGGCCGCCGCCGCCTCGGGCCGGGCCAAGCCCTGCCGCTGCCCCCATCCGAAGCGCGCCGCCGAGGCTCACGCCGTACCGAACTCGCCCGACGCCGGGAACCGCCGAGGCGCCGCCGTCGAGCACGGCCAGGCCGCGCCGGCCAGCCACCTCGCCGCCGGCCACGTCATCGCCACGCGTGCGCCACGTCCGCGTCCAGTCGGCGCCACGTGAGCACCCTTTCTTTTTCTTTTATTTCCTTTCCAAATCTGTCATATAATCTGAGCCGTAGATGTTATGAAGATCCAATGGTTTATAGAGGCTGATCCGCGCGAAGGGGTACGCACCACTAGTATTGCGCCATGTGTCGTGGACACCCCTAGATTTCGTTTTAACATCAATTCGATAGTCCGCTCTTTGCAAAATTCATAACCAGAGATCCGCTTGTCCAAAAATTACAACCTTTATACCTATGGAATCCTAAAAACATGAAGAACATTTTGGAACAATAAAATGTGGACTTACAGAAGTTTGAGTTTCATTCACATTTAAATGCCTAATCGGAGTATCTCACCCATAGAATGAGATCTACATACCCTTTTCGAGTGATTCCTTTTGCATATGCTTGCAAATGGAACCCTCTGTCCAGTAGTACCAAAATCACCATTTGTCTACTGTACCAAAATACCTTTTTCAATTAATGGTAGTTGCCCTTCGCTAGTGCGACATAGATGGTTCGCAATAATTCAACCGACCATAAAACTTGACCATGGCATCATGCATATAGTGACAACCAGAGATCATTAAATGGAGTGCACTTGTGTAAATATCATATGCATCTCATGTCTATGCTTGTGCATTTGTGTTGTGCATCGTGTTTATCGTGCTATGTATGAATGCTTGTAGATTGCGACTGTGACAGCTGCAACCGTTGTGATTGTGAAGATTGCAACTCCTCCCGTTGAAAAAGGCAAGTGACACACACCAAAAGTCCCAGTTTTAATTCTTGCACCGTAGTGTTTTTATAGTAGACATGTCTAGGGTTTATGTTTTATGCCTGCTAATAAATCCTAGTAGTTTAGCTACACCACTCCTAGACTCCTTTAGCCGCCATTAAATTTAGTTGTTACCTGCTATGCCATGGAAAATGTTTTGATAGAGGTTAAGGAAAAACAACTAAGTTTAATGAATTACCTGGGTGAATGGTGGAGTTATGGAGAGGGTGGGCTGTATCGGGGGCAAGACCCCGGTGCTAGTGCACACTTGCGGAAAGTCACCCGGGCTTAAAGAGATTGTAGACAAATCTTGCTCATTAGCTTCACGTACAACCACATGCTACTATGGCTCTGGCTTGACAAAGTATGTTGTATGAACCCGGATCCTAGGGGCCAGGTGGTGGTAGAGGGATACTGTAGGTGGGGGCGTGGCCCTTAGGGAATGGTTCGGGCGATTGCACACAGAAGGTCTCGGCCACGGTCTGCACCTGTCCTTTGAGCAAAATGTGCATCGAGGTAGAAGGATTGACCTGGCCATGTGGGTAAAGGTGTACAACCTCTCGAGAGTGTAAAATCTAAGTACTTAGCCGTGTCCCCGGTTATGGACAACTTGAGCGAACTGACAAGTCTTTGTTCGAAGATCTCCTCATCCCAATTTCTTAAATAAAATTTGGTGGGTGAACAAGGGTAGGATGGTACATTGGGGCTTTACCAATGTTACTCGTTAATTTGGTACATTGGGGTTTTACCAATGTTATTGCTAATTAGATTGAAAGAAAATGTTTTGATAAATGATAGGGAAAAATTGGCTTTATGCAAAATGAACCTGAGCTCTACACGCCAGATGTGCACGTAGGTGTAGGATGCCTTTTGAGTCCACAAAAGTGTCCTTGCCAATACAATTCAAATGTATTGATTCCTTCGGGCTGCAACGTTTGATGTTGCAGGTATACCTAGCTGCTGAAGAAGATGTTAGGATCACGAGTCTTTGCCCAACATGTCTGCCTGTGGCATCCGTGAAGGAAGAGGACTCCATGCTATTTGCTTTCCGCTTGTTGTTGAACTCTGATTTATGTTTATGCTAGCCTTGAGCTATGCTTGTTGTATCGAATTATTTTATTTCCGCTGGATCTTAGGTTGTAATGAAGACCTTTGCTACTTGGTATTTCATCTTAAACTGTGTGTGCTAGCAGTTCGATCCAGGGACTAGCACTAATGCACGGGGACTTGCACTTTTTAAAGTGAGGTCACTACAGATGGTATCAGAGCACTGTGTTGCCCACAGGTTCGTGAACCTAGGTTTGGATAGAAATAGGAAGACCTTATGATGAAATTCCCTCTTATCTATCTAATCCATTTTCTATTGAAAAGAAATGTTTGCAAATTGGTTTTCTTTTATTCTCACCTATTTCATCTTCAAAACAAATCTTCATCCTTTAGATGTCCAATCTTTGAAGACCTCAAGGAAGTGGAAGAGAAGCTAGAAGCACCCAAGATGGAAATAGAGTAGACCACCACTTTCTCTCCTTTATCAGGCCAACGATATCTTAAAAACGCATTGATCATACCAAATTGTGGTATGACCATACTAGTTTGTTAGTGTTTAAAAATATTTGCTTGCGTGATTTTTGAGGATTGTTTATATGCTTGTGTTGTGTGAGGGTAGGAAATTTTATTTCTCCTTAGCTCTAGTCTAATTCTATTCTTACCTCTCAAACCCCACAGCATGCCACCCCGCCGAGAGCCCGAGGTGCCAGCCTATGTTCAGCAGATGATGGAGGCACAGGCCCAGCTGATGCAAGTAGTGACTCAGACCATAGCCCAGCTAAACAACAACCTGCAGAACAATAACAACAATCCACCACCCCCGCCACCACCACCTCCGCCACAGCAGGACCGTCTGACTAGGTTCCTGAGGTTGAACCCTCCCACATTCTCAAGTTCTCCTGAGCCAATCGTAGCTGATGACTGGCTGCGTACAATTAACAAGAAGTTGGACACTATTCAAGCACATGGGGAAGAAAAGGTGCGGTTCGCCGCACATCAGCTTGAAGGACCCGCGGCTGAATGGTGGGACAACTACCAGATCACCTATCCTGACATCGCAGACATCACTTGGGACCAGTTTCAAACAGCCTTCCGCACTGCTCATGTTGCATCTGGAATCATTGCCCTGAAGAGGCGCGAGTTTCGTGACTTGCGCCAGGGATCTCGCTCCTTGTGTGACTATGCTGAGCTCTTCAACAAGTTGGCTCGTTATGCACCTGAAGATGTGAACACTGATAGGAAGAGGCAGGAGGAATTCATGAGAGGCCTCAATGATGAGATATCCATCCAGCTTTGTGCTTCTAGGTACGCCAATTACCAGGAGCTGTATGACAGCGCAGTGGCAGTTGAGTCCAAGCACAACAGTATGGAGAACCGGAAGAGAAAGCACGGTTATGACAAGTATGGATCAGGACCAGCTCACAAGATGCGGTCATATGGAGAAGGTAGTGGAAGTTCTGGCCATCACAAGTATGGTAGCAATGATGGTGGAAACAAGCACCACCATAATGGTCACAAGAATCACCACTACAACAACTCTGGGAAGAGTAATGGCAGCCATCATGGAAATGGCAATGGCCACGACAACAACAATGGTCATCGCTTTGTGAAGAAGGACATCAGCCAGGTGGAGTGCTTCAAGTGCAGGAAGACAGGACACTTTGCCAATGACTGCCCTGAGAAGAAGGCTGAGGAAGCAAGGAAGATTGTGGATGCAGGCAAGCCAAACCCGTTCCAGAAGGGGCATGCCAACCATGTCAACGTTGAGGAGATCTATGATGAGCCTGATGCAGTGATCGGTACGTTCATGCTCAATTGCTTTTCAGCACTTGTCCTATTTGATACTCGGTGCATCGCATTCTTTCATATCAAGAGCATTTGTGGTTAAGAATAATCTGCCCACTGAAACAACGGGATGCCCTCTTAGAGTAAGCTCTCCAGGGGGAGAGATGTTAGTAATCGATGGATGTAGAAATTTGACCCCGCAAATTGGAAAACATAAGTTCCCGGCCAACTTAGTAGTCCTACCATCCCAAGGTCTAGATGTAATCCTAGGCATGGATTGGATGACCACTTATGGAGGCATAATAGATTGTGCAAAGAGATCAATTACACTCACAACCCCAGAAATGAAGAGGATTCGTTTCAATTCAACCTTTGAGCTTAAAAGTAGTAAGGTCAACTCTCTTAAGGGGGTTAGCATGGAGACTGTACTCGTTGTGAGAGAATACTCGGATGTGTTCCCGGAAGAGTTGCCAGGAATGCCACCGGACAGAGAAGTTGAGTTTCTCATTGAACTGTTGCCTGGAACTGGACCAATAGCCAAGAGACCATACAAGATGGATGTGGAGGAATTGAAGGAGTTGAAGAAGCAGCTTAAGGAACAGTTAGAAAAAGGTTTCATCCGACTTAGTTCATCGTCATGGAGAGCCCCTGTTTTGTTTGTGATAAAGAAAGATTCTACCAAGAGATTGGTAATGGATTATCGATCACTCAATGAAGTCACTATCAAGAACAAGTACCCGTTGCCCAATATCAACGACCTTTTTGACCAACTGAAGGGAGCAAAAGTATTTTCCAAAATCGATCTTCGATCGGGTTACTTCCAAATGAAGATCAGAGAGCAAGACATACCTAAGACCGCATTCACTACTAGATACGGTCCGTATGAGTATACAGATTATGCCATTTGGTCTAACCAATGCTCCGGCATATTTTATGGCCATGATGAACAAAGTGTTCATGGAATATTTGGATAAGTTCGTAGTAGTATTCATCGATGATATATTGATATACTCAAAGGATGAAGCCGAACATGAGAGGCACTTGCGCCTAATCATGGAGAAGCTTAGAGAACACAAGTTGTATGCCAAGTTCAGCAAGTGTGAGTTCTGGTTGGATAGGGTTGGATTCCTTGGACATATAGTTTCAGCAGAAGGAGTCGCGGTCGATCCGAGTAAAGTTGCAGCTGTGACCGAGTGGGAATCACCCAAGAATGCAGGAGAGATCCGGAGTTTCCTAGGACTAGCTGGATACTATCGGAGATTTATTGAGAATTTCTCCAAGATTGCAAAGCCCATGACAACACTGTTGAAGAAGGAGAAGAAATTCATCTGGACTGATGAGTGTGAAGCTAGTTTTCAAGAGTTGAAGCAACGCCTAGTAAGTGCACCGGTTCTATGTTTGCCGGATATCAATAAGGATTTCCAAGTGTACTGCGACGCCTCTCGTCAAGGACTTGGAGGTGTTTTAATGCAAGATGGAAAAGTAGTGTGCTATGCTTCGCGACAACTCAAGAAGCATGAGAGAAACTACCCAACCCATGACTTAGAGCTAGCATCTGTTGTTCATACCCTGAAGGTATGGAGACACTACTTGATGGGAAAGCATTGTGATGTGTTCACAGACCATAAGAGCCTGAAGTACATATTCACTCAGAAGGAGCTGAACATGAGGCAAAGAAGATGGTTGGAGTTAATAAAAGATTATGATATGAATTTGCAATACCACCCAGGGAAGGCTAACGTTGTAGCCGATGCGCTGAGCCGTAAGAGCTATGTAAATGGCCTCACCGCTGGAGAATTACCCGAGGAACTGTGTGAACAGTTTAAGGACCTCAGACTAGAGGATTGTGCCCAAAGGTTATTTGGCATCACTTGAAGTCCAGCCAACACTAACGGATAGAATTAAAGAAGCTCAAAAGTTGGACAAAGAAATAGAGGAGATTAAGGTCCTTATGAGCGAAGGCAGAGCAAAAGGATTTCATGCAGATGAACAAGGAACCATATGGTTTGAGAAGCGTATCTGTGTACCCCAGGACCCTGAGCTTAGGAAGTTGATTTTCCAGGAAGCCCATGATTCACCATACTCCATTCATCCGGGTAACACCAAGATGTACATGGACGTGAAGGAAAAGTTCTGGTGGAGTAATCTGAAGAGAGACATCGCTGAGTATATTGCACTGTGTGATGTTTGTAGTAGAGTCAAGGCGGAACATCAGAAACCCGCATGATTGTTGCAACCACTACCTGTACCAGAATGGAAGTGGGAGAATATTGCCATGGATTTTATCACCGGATTGCCAAGGACTAGATCGGGATATGATTCCATTTGGGTTGTAGTTGACCGTCTAACTAAAGTGGCTCACTTCATTCCAGTGAAGACCACCTACACAAGCGCCAAACTAGCCAAGCTATACATGAACAAAATCATATGTTTGCATGGAGTGCCCAAGAGCATTGTTTCAGACAGAGGTACCCAGTTTACATCTCACTTTTGGCGTCAAATACATGAGTCATTGGGAACTAGACTTGAGTTCAGCACAGCGTTTCACCCACAGACTGATGGACAGACTGAAAGAGTGAATCAAATCTTGGAGGATATGTTAAGAGCATGTGCATTGGACTATGGATCAAGTTGGGATGAAAATCTACCTTATGCAGAGTTTTCATATAATAATAGCCACCAAGCTAGTATTGGTATGGCACCCTTTGAGGCATTGTATGGAAGGAAGTGCACCACCCCATTGCTATGGAGTGGCGTAGGAGAAAGAAGTCTCTTTGGCCCAGACCTAATCAAGGATGCCGAAGATAAGGTCAGACTAATCAGAGATAGATTGAAGATAGCCCAATCTAGACAGAAGAGCTACGGTGACTCGAAGCGTAGGGAAGTGACCTATGAGATAGGTGATAGAGCATACCTTAGAGTCTCACCACTTCGTGGTGTGAAGAGATTTGGAGTCAAGGGAAAGTTAGCACCCCGCTTTGTAGGACCATTCAAGATCCTGGCTCGCAAAGGTGAAGTAGCTTATGAGTTGGAATTGCCAGAATCTCTAGCTGCAGTTCACAATGTGTTCCATGTAAGCCAACTGAAGAAGTGTCACCCAGAAATGGCGGAGACCCCGTTGAGAGATACAGTGCCACTTGAGGAAGTTCAGTTGGAGAGTGATCTCACATATGAAGAGAATCGATCAAGATACTGCAGATAGCAGAAAGAGTGACCCGTACGAAGACGATCAAATTTTGCAAGGTCCAGTGGAACCACCACACAGAGGAAGAAGCTACATGGGAACAAGAAGATGACCTCCATGAAGATCACCCACACCTATTTGCTAGCCACTCCGATTCTCGAGGGCGAGAATCATCTTAAGGGGGGTAGGTTTGTAACATCCCAATTTTCAAAATTTCAAACTTCATGCATGGCATTCATAAGCATCATGACATCGTTGCATTTTAAGAGAAATTTAAATTGCGTTTCAAAACCCCGAACCCCAAAACGGCATTGATAGCCACCTATGCATCTATGCGAACTTTAGTTTCAAAAGTATTTTATTTTGTCTCAAAGATGGTTTTATAGTGAAGCTTTTTCACAAGGTTTCCATCGATATCTCATTTGCATTTTTCTGAATAGTTATGGACGCTCAAAAGCATTTTTAAATAAGAGAAGAGGAAAAAAAAAAGAGAAAACAAAAAAAGGGTGGCCGACCCAGCCGGGCCGACCAGCGGCCGAAACGGCCCGGCCAGGCCTCCCCGCGCCCCAGCCCGCGCCCCCTTCTCCCCCGGGCCGACCAGGCCAAGGACCGGCCCGGCCGGCCAGCCCACCCCCACGACCCCCACCTCGCTCGTCTCCAACCTCCGCCCGCACGCACGCACGAGGCGCACGTACGGCGCCCGGCCACCTCCCCGCACGATCTCCCCACTCGCCCCACCTCCTCCCGCGTTTCCCCTCTCTGCCGAGCATCTCCCTATAAAGCCCCGACGCCCTCCTCCTTTTCCCCCTTTCCCCGCACTCTGTTCACGCCCCCGGGCTGCCCAATTGCTCGCCGAGGTTCGCCGGAGCCGCGCCGCCTCCGGCCGCCGGCCGCCGCCGCCTCGGGCCGGGCCAAGCCGCGCCGCTACCCCCATCCGAAGCGCGCCGCCGAGGCTCACGCCGTACCGAACTCGCCCGACGCCGGGAACCGCCGAGGTGCCGCCGTCGAGCACGGCCAGGCCGCGCCGGCCAGCCACCTCGCCGCCGGCCACGTCATCTCCACGCGTGCGCCACGTCCGCGTCCAGTCAGCGCCACGTGAGCACCCTTTATTTTTCTTTTATTTCCTTTCCAATCTGTCATATAATCTGAGCCGTAGATGTTATGAATATCCAATGGTTTATAGAGGCTGATCCGCGCGAAGGGGTACGCACCACTAGTATTGCGCCATGTGTCAGGGACACCCCTAGATTTCGTTTTAACATCAATTCGATAGTCCGCTCTTTGCAAAATTCATAACCAGAGATCCGCTTGTCCAAAAATTACAAACTTTATACCTATGGAATCCTAAAAACATGAAGAACATTTTGGAACAATAAAATGTGGACTTACAGAAGTTTGAGTTTCATTCACATTTAAATGCCTAATCGGAGTATCTCACCCATAGAATGAGATCTACATACCCTTTGCGAGTGATTCCTTTTGCATATGCTTGCAAATGGAACCCTCTGTCCAGTAGTACCAAAATCACCATTTGTCTACTGTACCAAAATACCTTTTTCAATTAATGGTAGTTGCCCTTCGCTAGTGCGACATAGATGGTTCGCAATAATTCAACCGACCGTAAAACTTGACCATGGCATCATGCATATAGTGACAACCAGAGATCATTAAATGGAGTGCACTTGTGTAAATATCATATGCATCTCATGTCTATGCTTGTGCATTTGTGTTGTGCATCGTGTTTATCGTGCTATGTATGAATGCTTGTAGATTGCGACCGTGACAGTTCGCAACCGTTGTGATTGTGAAGATTGCAACTCCTCCCGTTGAAAAAGGCAAGTGACACACACCAAAAGTCCCAGTTTTAATTCTTGCACCGTAGTGTTTTTATAGTAGACATGTCTAGGGTTTATGTTTTATGCCTGCTAATAAATCCTAGTAGTTTAGCTACACCACTCCTAGACTCCTTTAGCCGCCATTAAATTTAGTTGTTACCTGCTATGCCATGGAAAATGTTTTGATAGAGGTTAAGGAAAAACAACTAAGTTTAATGAATTACCTGGGTGAATGGTGGAGTTATGGAGAGGGTGGCTGTATCAGGGGGCAAGACCCCGGTGCTAGTGCACACTTGCGGAAAGTCACCCGAGGCTTAAAGAGATTGTAGACAAATCTTGTTCATTAGCTTCACGTACAACCACATGCTACTATGGCTCGGCTTGACAAAGTATGTTGTATGAACCCGGATCCTAGGGGCCAGGTGGTGGTAGAGGGATACCGTAGGTGGGGCGTGGCCCTTAGGGAATGGTTCGGGCGATTGCACACAGAAGGTCTCGGCCACGGTCTGCACCTGTCCTTTGAGCAAAATGTGCATCGAGGTAGAAGGATTGACCTGGCCGTGTGGGTAAAGGTGTACAACCTCTCGAGAGTGTAAAATCTAAGTACTTAGCCGTGTCCCCGGTTATGGACAACTTGAGCGAACTGACAAGTCTTTGTTCGAAGATCTCCTCATCCCAATTTCTTAAATAAAATTTGGTGGGTGAACAAGGGTAGGATGGTACATTGGGGCTTTACCAATGTTACTGTTAATTTGGTACATTGGGGTTTTACCAATGTTACTGTTATTTAGATTGAAAGAAAATGTTTTGATAAATGATAGGGAAAAATTGGCTTTATGCAAAATGAACCTGAGCTCTACCTGCCAGATGTGCACGTAGGTGTAGGATGCCTTTTGAGTCCACAAAAGTGTCCTTGCCAATACAATTCAAATGTATTGATTCCTTCGGGCTGCAACGTTTGATGTTGCAGGTATACCTAGCTGCTGAAGAAGATGTTAGGATCACGAGTCTTTGCCCAACATGTCTGCCTGTGGCATCCGTGAAGGAAGAGGACTCCATGCTATTTGCTTTCCGCTTGTTGTTGAACTCTGATTTATGTTTATGCTAGCCTTGAGCTATGCAAGTTGTATCGAATTATTTTATTTCCGCTGGATCTTAGGTTGTAATGAAGACCTTTGCTACTTGGTATTTCATCTTAAACTGTGTGTGCTAGCAGTTCGATCCAGGGACTAGCACTAATGCACAGGGACTTGCACTTTTTAAAGTGAGGTCACTACAGTCATGTACCCCCTAACCCTAAACTGTGTCTTATAAATGAAGTCAACAAGCATGAAAAGAAGTGTGGTTTTGGGTTTCAAACATGGAAATTTGAAAAACCTCCCAAAAGCTTCATTTTAATTAGACTGATTGATTAATTAAGAAGGATCCATGATTAATTACCTTTTCATTGTCATGTTTTAAACTTGTTTAAATCTTGGTCAAACCTAGGATTTGACCAAGATTCAAATGGGCATAAAAATTCAGAAAAAAATTGAAAGAATGAAAAACCAAAGCACATAGCCTCTTCTTATGTCATATAGTAAGCATTCAAATTGATAAACAAGGTCTAGACATATTCAAACCAGACAAATCATGTATCTATACCCCTAACCCCTAAACTCTATCTTATGAATGAAGTCAAGCATGAAGAGAAGTGGTTTTGGGTTTCAAACATGGAAATTTCAAAAACCTCCCAAAAGCTTCATTTTAGAGCGACTAAGAAGGATCGATGCTTACCTTTTCATTTTCATGTTTTAAACTTATTTAAATCTTGGTCAAACCTAGGATTTGACCAAGATTCAAATGGGCATAAAAATCCAGACAAAAAATATAAAGAATGAAAAACCAAAGCACATAGCCTTCTTAATTATGTCATATAGTAAACATTCAAGTTGATAAACAAGGTCTAGACATATTCAAAACAAAAAATCATGTATCTACCCCTAACCCCTGAACTCTGTCTTATGAAGTCAAGCATGAAGAAGAGTGGTTTTGGGTTTCAAACATGCATGGAAATTTCAAGAACCTCCCAAAAGCTTCATTTTAGAGTGACTAAGAAGGATCCATGCTTACACATTTTCATTTTCATGTTTTAAACTTGTTTGAATCCTGGTCAAACCTAGGATTTGACCAAGATACAAATGGGCATAAAATTCAAAAAAATTAGATAAACGGAAAACCAAAGCACATAGTCTTCTTATGTCATATAGTAAGCATTCAAGTTGATAAACAAGATCTAGACATATTCAAACTATACAAATCATGTATCTACCCCCTAACCCCTAAACTCTGTCTTATGAAGTCAAGCATGAAGAGAAGTGGTTTTGGGTTTCAAACATGGAAATTTCAAGAACATCCCAAAAGCTTCATTTTAGAGTGACTAAGAAGGATCCATGCTTACCTTTTCATTTTCATGTTATAAACTTGTTTAAATCATGGTCAACCCTAGGATTTGACCAAGATTCAAATGGGCAGAAAATTTAAAAAATCAGAAAAATGAAAAACCAAAGTACATAGTCTTCTTATGTCATATAGTAAGCATATTCAAGTTGATAAACAAGGTTTGGACATATTCAAACCATACAAATCATGTATCTACCCCTAACCCTAAACTCTGTCTTATGAAGTCAAGCATGAAGAGAAGTGGTTTTGGGTTTCAAACATGTAGAAGATTTCAAAAACCTCCCAAAAGCTTCATTTTAGAATGACTAAGAAGGATCCATGTTTAGCTTTGCATTTCATATTTTAAACTTGTTTAAATCATTATCAAACCTAGGATTTGACCAAGATACAAATGGGTGGGCACAAAATTCAAAAAAAATACAAAAAAACGAAAAACCAAATCACATAGTCTTCTTATGTCATATCGTAAGCATTCAAGTTGATAAACAAGGTCTAGATATATCCAAACCATACAAATCATGTATCTACCCCTAGTCGTATCTTATAAATGAAGTCATAGCATGAAGAGAAGTCGTGTTTTGGGTTTCAAACATGGAAATTTCAAGAACATCCCAAAAGCTTCATTTTAGAGTGACTAAGAAGGATACATACTTCCCTTTTCATTTTCATGTTTTAAACTTGTTTAAATCTTGGTCAAACCGCCTAGGATTTGACCAAGATTCAAATGGGCATACAATTCATAAAAAAATCGAAAGAATGAAAAACCAAAGCACATAGCCTCTTCTTATGTCATATAGTAAGCATTCAAATTGATAAACAAGGTCTAGACATATTCAAACCAGACAAATCATGTATCTATACCCCTAACCCCTAAACTCTAACTTATGAATGAAGTCAAGCATGAAGAGAAGTGGTTTTGGGTTTCAAACATGGAAATTTCAAAAACCTCCCAAAAGCTTCATTTTAGAGCGACTAAGAAGGATCGATGCTTACCTTTTCATTTTCATGTTTTAAACTTATTTAAATCTTGGTCAAACCTAGGATTTGACCAAGATTCAAATGGGCATAAAAATCCAGACAAAAAATCTAAAGAATGAAAAACCAAAGCACATAGCCTTCTTAATTATGTCATATAGTAAACATTCAAGTTGATAAACAAGGTCTAGACATATTCAAAACAAAAAATCATGTATCTACCCCTAACCCTGAACTCTGTCTTATGAAGTCAAGCATGAAGAAGAGTGGTTTTGGGTTTCAAACATGCATGGAAATTTCAAGAACCTCCCAAAAGCTTCATTTTAGAGTGACTAAGAAGGATCCATGCTTACACATTTTCATTTTCATGTTTTAAACTTGTTTGAATCCTGGTCAAACCTGGGATTTGACCAAGATACAAATGGGCATAAAATTCAAAAAAAATTAGATAAATGGAAAACCAAAGCACATAGTCTTCTTATGTCATATAGTAAGCATTCAAGTTGATAAACAAGATCTAGACATATTCAAACTATACAAATCATGTATCTACCCCCTAACCCCTAAACTCTGTCTTATGAAGTCAAGCATGAAGAGAAGTGGTTTTGGGTTTCAAACATGGAAATTTCAAAAACCTCCCAAAAGCTTAATTTTAGAGTGACTAACAAGGATCCATGCTTACCTTTTCATTTTCATATTTTAAATTTGTTTAAATCTTTGTCAAACCTAGGATCTGACCAAGAGATTCAAATCGGCATAAAATTCAAAAAAAACTCAGAAAAAGGAAAAACAAAAGCATATAGTCTTCTTATGTCATATAGTAAGCATTCAAGTTGATAAACAAGGTTTGGACATATTCAAACCAGACAAATAATGTATCTACCCCCTAACCCTAAACTCGGTCGATCTTATGAAGTCTAGCATGAAGAGAAGTCGTTTTGGGTTTCAAACATGGAAATTTCAAGAACATCCCAAAAGCTTCTTATGTCATATATATAGTAAGCATTAAAGTTGAGAAACAAGGTCTAGACATATTCAAACTATGCAAATCATGTATCTACCCCCTAACCCCTAAACTTTGTCTTATGTAGTCAAGCATGAAGAGAGGTGGTTTTGGGTTTCAAACATTGAAATTTCAAAAACCTCCCAAAAGCTTCATTTTAGAGTGACTAAGAAGGATGATACAGGCTTACCTTCTTATTTTCATGTTTTAAACTTGTTTAAATCTTGGTCAAACCTAGGATTTGACCAAGATTCTTCAGAAAAACCAAAAGAATGAAAAACCAAAGCACATAGCATTCTTATGTCATATAGTAAGCATTCAAGATGATAAACAAGGTCTAGACATATTCAAACCAGAAAAATCATGTATATATCTACCCCTAACCCTAAACTCTGTCTTATGAAGTCAAGCATGAAAGAGAAGTGGCGGTTTTGGGTTTGAAACATGGAAATTTCAAAACTCCCCAAAAGCTTCATTTTAGGGAGACTAAGAAGGATCCATGCTTACCATTTTATTTTCATGTTTTAAACTTGTTTAAATCTTGTTCAAACCTAGGATTTGACCAAGATTCAAATGGGCAGAAAATTAAAAAAAATCAAAAAAATGAAAAACCAAAGTACATAGTCTTCTTATGTCATATAGTAAGCATTCAAGTTGTTAAACAAGGTCTAGACATATTCAAACCAGACAAATCATGTATCTATACCCCTAACCCCTAATTAAACTCTGTCTTATGAAGTCAAGCATGAAGAGAAGTGGTTTCGGGTTTCAAACATGGACTAAGAAGGATCATTTTAAAAAACCCCAAAAGCTTCATTTTAGAGTGCATAAGAAGGATCCAGGCTTACCCTTTCATTTTCATGTTTTAATCTTGTTTAAATCTTGGCCAAACCTAGGATTTGACCAATATTCAAATGAGCATAAAATAAAAAATAAAATAAATAAAAAACGAAAGCACATAATTTTCTTATGTCATATAGTAAGCATTCAAGTTCATAAACAAGGTCTAGACACATTCAAATCAAACAAGTCATGTACCCCCTAACCCTAAACTGTGTCTTATAAATGAAGTCAACAAGCATGAAAAGAAGTGTGGTTTTGGGTTTCAAACATGGAAATTTGAAAAACCTCCCAAAAGCTTCATTTTAATTAGACAGACTGATTAATTAAGAAGGATCCATGATTAATTACCTTTTCATTGTCATGTTTTAAACTTGTTTAAATCTTGGTCAAACCTAGGATTTGACCAAGATTCAAATGGGCATAAAAATTCAGAAAAAAATCGAAAGAATGAAAAACCAAAGCACATAGCCTCTTCTTATGTCATATAGTAAGCATTCAAATTGATAAACAAGGTCTAGACATATTCAAACCAGACAAATCATGTATCTATACCCCTAACCCCTAAACTCTATCTTATGAATGAAGTCAAGCATGAAGAGAAGTGGTTTTGGGTTTCAAACATGGAAATTTCAAAAACCTCCCAAAAGCTTCATTTTAGAGCGACTAAGAAGGATCGATGCTTACCTTTTCATTTTCATGTTTTAAACTTATTTAAATCTTGGTCAAACCTAGGATTTGACCAAGATTCAAATGGGCATAAAAATCCGGACAAAAAATCTAAAGAATGAAAAACCAAAGCACATAGCCTTCTTAATTATGTCATATAGTAAACATTCAAGTTGATAAACAAGGTCTAGACATATTCAAAACAAAAAATCATGTATCTACCCCTAACCCTGAACTCTGTCTTATGAAGTCAAGCATGAAGAAGTGTGGTTTTGGGTTTCAAACATGCATGGAAATTTCAAGAACCTCCCAAAAGCTTCATTTTAGAGTGACTAAGAAGGATCCATGCTTACACATTTTCATTTTCATGTTTTAAACTTGTTTGAATCCTGGTCAAACCTGGGATTTGACCAAGATACAAATGGGCATAAAATTCAAAAAAACTTAGATAAATGGAAAACCAAAGCACATAGTCTTCTTATGTCATATAGTAAGCATTCAAGTTGATAAACAAGATCTAGACATATTCAAACTATACAAATCATGTATCTACCCCCTAACCCCTAAACTCTGTCTTATGAAGTCAAGCATGAAGAGAAGTGGTTTTGGGTTTCAAACATGGAAATTTCAAAAACCTCCCAAAAGCTTAATTTTAGAGTGACTAACAAGGATCCATGCTTACCTTTTCATTTTCATATTTTAAACTTGTTTAAATCTTTGTCAAACCTAGGATCTGACCAAGAGATTCAAATCGGCATAAAATTCAAAAAAAACTCAGAAAAAGGAAAAACAAAAGCATATAGTCTTCTTATGTCATATAGTAAGCATTCAAGTTGATAAACAAGGTTTGGACATATTCAAACCAGACAAATAATGTATCTACCCCCTAACCCTAAACTCGGTCGATCTTATGAAGTCTAGCATGAAGAGAAGTCGTTTTGGGTTTCAAACATGGAAATTTCAAGAACATCCCAAAAGCTTCTTATGTCATATATATAGTAAGCATTAAAGTTGAGAAACAAGGTCTAGACATATTCAAACTATGCAAATCATGTATCTACCCCCTAACCCCTAAACTTTGTCTTATGTAGTCAAGCATGAAGAGAGGTGGTTTTGGGTTTCAAACATCAAAATTTCAAAAACCTCCCAAAAGCTTCATTTTAGAGTGACTAAGAAGGATGATACAGGCTTCCCTTCTTATTTTCATGTTTTAAACTTGTTTAAATCTTGGTCAAACCTAGGATTTGACCAAGATTCTTCGAAAAAAACCAAAAGAATGAAAAACCAAAGCACATAGCATTCTTATGTCATATAGTAAGCATTCAAGATGATAAACAAGGTCTAGACATATTCAAACCAGAAAAATCATGTATAAATCTACCCCTAACCCTAAACTCTGTCTTATGAAGTCAAGCATGAAAGAGAAGTGGCGGTTTTGGGTTTGAAACATGGAAATTTCAAAACTCCCCAAAAGCTTCATTTTAGGGAGACTAAGAAGGATCCATGCTTACCATTTTATTTTCATGTTTTAAACTTGTTTAAATCTTGTTCAAACCTAGGATTTGACCAAGATTCAAATGGGCAGAAAATTTAAAAAAATCAAAAAAATGAAAAACCAAAGTACATAGTCTTCTTATGTCATATAGTAAGTATTCAAGTTGTTAAACAAGGTCTAGACATATTCAAACCAGACATATCATGTATCTCCCTAACCCCTAATTAAACTCTGTCTTATGAAGTCAAGCATGAAGAGAAGTGGTTTCGGGTTTCAAACATGGACTAAGAAGGATCATTTTAAAAAACCCCAAAAGCTTCATTTTAGAGTGCATAAGAAGGATCCAGGCTTACCCTTTCATTTTCATGTTTTAATCTTGTTTAAATCTTGGTCAAACCTAGGATTTGACCAATATTTAAATGAGCATAAAATAAAAAATAAAAAAAATAAAAAACGAAAGCACATAATCTTCTTATGTCATATAGTAAGCATTCAAGTTCATAAACAAGGTCTAGACACATTCAAATAAAACAAGTCATGTACCCCCTAACCCTAAACTGTGTCTTATAAATGAAGTCAACAAGCATGAAAAGAAGTGTGGTTTTGGGTTTCAAACATGGAAATTTGAAAAACCTCCCAAAAGCTTCATTTTAATTAGACTGACTGATTAATTAAGAAGGATCCATGATTAATTACCTTTTCATTGTCATGTTTTAAACTTGTTTAAATCTTGGTCAAACCTAGGATTTGACCAAGATTCAAATGGGCATAAAAATTCAGAAAAAATCGAAAGAATGAAAAACCAAAGCACATAGCCTCTTCTTATGTCATATAGTAAGCATTCAAATTGATAAACAAGGTCTAGACATATTCAAACCAGACAAATCATGTATCTATACCCCTAACCCCTAAACTCTATCTTATGAATGAAGTCAAGCATGAAGAGAAGTGGTTTTGGGTTTCAAACATGGAAATTTCAAAAACCTCCCAAAAGCTTCATTTTAGAGCGACTAAGAAGGATCGATGCTTACCTTTTCATTTTCATGTTTTAAACTTATTTAAATCTTGGTCAAACCTAGGATTTGACCAAGATTCAAATGGGCATAAAAATCCAGACAAAAAATCTAAAGAATGAAAAACCAAAGCACATAGCCTTCTTAATTATGTCATATAGTAAACATTCAAGTTGATAAACAAGGTCTAGACATATTCAAAACAAAAAATCATGTATCTACCCCTAACCCTAAACTCTGTCTTATGAAGTCAAGCATGAAGAAGAGTGGTTTTGGGTTTCAAACATGCATGGAAATTTCAAGAACCTCCCAAAAGCTTCATTTTAGAGTGACTAAGAAGGATCCATGCTTACACATTTTCATTTTCATGTTTTAAACTTGTTTGAATCCTGGTCAAACCTGGGATTTGACCAAGATACAAATGGGCATAAAATTCAAAAAAATTAGATAAATGAAAAACCAAAGCACATAGTCTTCTTATGTCATATAGTAAGCATTCAAGTTGATAAACAAGATCTAGACATATTCAAACTATACAAATCATGTATCTACCCCCTAACCCCTAAACTCTGTCTTATGAAGTCAAGCATTAAGAGAAGTGGTTTTGGGTTTCAAACATGGAAATTTCAAAAACCTCCCAAAAGCTTCATTTTAGAGTGACTAAGAAGGATCCAGGCTTACTTTTTCATTTTCATGTTTTAAACTTGTTTAAATCTAGGTCAAACCTAGGATTTGACCAAGATTCAAATGGACATAAAAGAATCAACAGTTTACAACAGCACACAAAATAAACATGAGATTACATCTAAATCCCTAACTTTTACATGGAGGACCCCAGGCTGAAAGCAAGAAATGCGATCGGGTCTTGAATCTTGATGCATCTTCTCTTGACAAAGAAGATCGCTGGGAGTTTGCGTAGGTACATCACATCACTTGTGCTCACTGAAGTGTGGGACCTGACGCATGGGCAACACACGTAAGTGACATGGATTCAAGGGTAGGGCAGCCAAGAGAAAAAAACGAGAATTTGGACAAAAATAACCCAATCTTGCTAGTATGTCGAAAGTTTGTTTTCCCAATCTTTTTGACTTTGGGTTATTTCTGTCTATTTTGCCGAAAAAGCGAGGACAACGAGAGGCACTGGAGACTGGAGACGAGTTGAGGATTTCTGGTGTCAGACTGGAAACAGTGATGCATCTAGCTTCAGAGTACGTCAGATTAAGACTTCCTGAGCAACACTAGTCTGACGTAAGTACAGTTAATACGGACAAGACAGGGACCCGACATTGCTACCCACGTCCCTCTGCGCACCTTCAAAGAAATCATATTCTAGAATCTCGAATCGTAGGAATTAGTCTGACACGATTTCTGATTGTTTAATTCATAGTATTGCAATTTTCAGAATTCATTCACACTACATTTTTATATAAAAACAAAAAATCCTTCATTGTGTAACCGTATGTTACAATTTCTTTTGGTTTTCACACGTAATCAAACGTTATTCGATCCAAATACCGTTGTTTCTCAATCCTATATATTTGGAGATGATCATCACTCTCTAATCATACACTTTTCATATTCCCGCACTTTGAAAGTCTTGCGAATAATCAAAGCAGCCAAAATTTATGGTGTGTATTGTATATGTTTATGGCATGCTTAGTTTCATCGAATATTGTTTGGTTGCATCGGGGAAACCACGTGAATTTAGATTAATCGTTGCACGTTTGTTTGTGGTGTGACCAACTGCGTTTGCAACGAAATAACCCCCTGTACGCATTGTTTGGGTCGCATGCATGATGTGTACAAAATGTTAAAATAGAAATAATGTAGGAATTGAATATGATTGCATGTTGAATTAATCCTATATGAAAGAAATCACACAAATTTGAATTGCATGTTCTTTGGTTGTAGTGCTACACAAAAAACACGTGAATTAGTATGAATTATCATGTATTCAAGAATCAAAGGAGCCACTGAGATTTGAATCCCACAAAATTTATATGAATTTTCTTCGAACCAAACAAGCCCAACAAGATTCCTAAGGAATATAATACAACGAATCAAACGGCTTCCGTTGTTGGAATATTTCCTTAGGACATCAATCCTATAGAAACTCTATGATCCAGTTTCAGCGACAATCTGGTTGGTGTAGGCTCGAGGAGGCCAATTGTATATATATGTTTGGACCCGGTTGGTTGAGTGATCATGCTCGTGACATCCAGCCTGAAAGGTAAAATTCGGGCAAGGCCAGCGTGACGCCACAATACTTTTGAAATATTCAAAAGCGCGTAATATTTGTGAAATTTTAATAATAGCTACTACTTATGTGAATTTTTTCGCTCATACGCTTATTGGGGGGTAGGCTAACCCTAATGGCCTCCTCAAGATCCCTACCTCTACCAAGGTTTCCCGAGTTCATCAACCTCGACGGGTTCCTTGCCACTTTCGACCATGTTGTGGGCCTCATTTCGGGTTCCCGTACCACGACCAGTCCTTTTCAGGAGTCCCGAACCCGATGCCATAATATTTGTTTGAAAAAAATTCAAGACCGCACAATATTTGTTGAAATAAATGAATAAGCATTTTTAAATAGCTAAATAAAAGAAGTATGAATTTTGAAAAATCTATTTTTTCTAAAACATTAATTGGAGCATTGACATGTTGAACCCACTTGTCGATTTTGCTATCAACATGACTAACTAGCTGATTAGATAACCAAGTGGTGAAATTTGCAACATATTAGACCACCACATGGTGGAAACTGCAAAAAAAATGTCCAAGTGGTGGTTTGTGCAACATATAGAGCAGTACAGTATATGGTAGTACAAGATGAATGTGCACTGCCGTGGGCCCGTGGTAATATATCATGATGATGGCAAAGGATCTTTTCTCTGCTGAAACTGTCCAGAGCTGATTTGATGAGACAAAATACAGCTCCACGGCGTGCAAGGACAGTATACAGTACATTAGCTTCTTCTCGGGTCACACGCCTTCACGACAGGTGCAGTAAGTGCAGCAGAGACCAGAGAGAGAAGGCACGCCCGTAGTACTCGTATTATTGATTTCAATTCAAATTGTTTTTTTGCCTGCTTCTCCGTCTTCTTCATCTCCATCTTCTCTGGCGACCCCGCCTACACCAGCAGCCCCTGCACCACCGCCGCCATGCCTTTTTCGGATCATCTCGAGCCACCTGTTTGATGGTACTAGTAGGAGTTGTGGACTTTTATCCATATCGCTCTACCAGCTGCCGCTCGCACTCTCCTCCAATACCTCATACCCAAACGCCAGCGTCCCACTCCCACACCCCCACACCCACTTGACCGCATCCTTCCAATGGCGAGTTCGATCAATGAGAGTGGCAGTTCTTGGGTGTTTCCTGATGGCCCCCTTGAAGAAATCGCATCCCGATGCGATGTCATCACCGCCGCGAGCCTCGTCGGTTCATGCAAGTTTTATCATGATTCAGCAACACAAAGTGTAGCTCTGCCTGCATCTCAGCCGTTTGGCGTGCCCTGTGTTCTTCATACTCACCAAACTCAGGTACCGTCCGCGCACAATCCCTTCTCCCGCGTCGTCAAGTTCAAGCAGCAGGGTGCGCAGAAGGGCGAGCAGCAGGATTCGAAAGAGCGCAAGGGTACATTGTGCCAACTGACGCCGCTGGACAGGATCTCTTCCGATGCCGTGATTCCAGATGGTGGTACGGGCATGTGGGCAGGCGCGAATGGAGATTGGATCGCCCTTCTTGGCTTCCCCTGGAATTGGGAGCTTGTCAATGTGTACATCGGTCGCCGGATTCCTCTACCACCAATACGTGAGTTTAAATCCACCCCGGATAAACTTGTGTTCGAGTCTAATGATCAACATCTTCAACTGCTGAAGATAGCTATTTGCCGAGTTCCAACAGCTGCTTCAAATTATACTAGTTTCTCTGTTCTTGCCATCTTCAACGCGGCAATTGCAGTCCTTCACTGTGCTTCTAGCAGATGGACAGTTCTTGACAACCAGTTCTTAGGGTTCGGCTACTCCGATGCAATCATCCACAAGGGTATTGTATTTGCTGTAACTCAGACATGCGAAGTTTATGCATGGAATCAACTTTCTTGGGGTAATTTTTCTCATCTCATATGATGTGTTTTCGCTATTAGCTGCTAGTTTCAGATTTAGCTTTAGCCCTTTTCTTTTTGTTGTGCAGTTTCCGTGTCATGCCTGTACCTTTCCCCCTCTATATTCAATCAAAATCAGCAGCGATATGCCTTTGAGTCAAAATAAAGTACTCCCTCCGATCCAAATCAAATTGACTCAGCTTTGTCTAGCCAGTGCATCTAGCTAGACAAACTTGAGTCAATTAATTTGTGCATATCTAGCTAGACACATCCAGTTGAGTCAATTAATTTGGATCGGAGGCAGTATTTTAGCTAGTATCATTATTCATGTATGTAATCAACTAATCAAGTTTTGCTGAACTGACTTCAAGCTGTGCTTTCCTTTGCAAGGTCCTTTGTTGATCAGAACGGCACCTATTCCGCCAGAACTTGATGAACAAGGTCCGTACAATCTTGGCTCCTGGTGGTTAGCACGATCTCCTGATGGTTCTAGACTTTTTCTGGTCCATACCTGGGGCGTTGCTGACGGGCGGGATTATACTGGACTGGTTCGGAATTTACCTGCTGCTGCTACCTCTGAGGGTCGTCATGGTCGCACTATTCGCGGGTATGGTAAGGGTTTACTTGGCTGCGAGGTGTACATCATGGACACCAGTCAGTTGATGCCACCGAGGCCATGGAGGAGGATTATTTCCCTTGTATCATATTCTCTCTTCCTTGGAGTGAACTATCCGATTATCATTCTAGTAGAGGACGGGGCAGAACATGACCGTCCAAATATGGCGAGAAGCAACTCTGTTTACACATCGCACCATGCAGTAGGCATTGTATATCCTCCTTGTCCAGAAATTTACCGCTTCAGTTTGAATTCTGAAGACTGTACTGTTGGTTTCCAAACCAACATTAGATGGACATGGCGGCAGGTTCCGTTGTGGTTCATCCCAAGCTTCGTCAACGCCCGGCAATGGAACCTGCCTTCGCGTCACAGGTCCAGAAAGAAAGGCTGATGTACTTTATGTAATACTCGTGTTGTAATGCAAGATTTGTATCTGTTGAACTATTTCATTTGCATGTTTATCTCTACCTAGGCTACTCCCGTTCCGTAGTTGTGTTGTACTATCTGTTGAACTATTTCCTTTGCCTCGTTATCTCTACCTAGGCTACTCCTCCGTAGTTGTTAAATTGATGTAATGCTCCTACAATGCAGACTACACTGGGCGTGTGGCCTGTAATGTTATCAAACACCTTTTGTACTCGTTCTAGTAAGCATTTCACACGATAACTCACATAATTAAAGTACCCCTACAACATATTAGTTGAAAGATATCTCTCATAATTAAGTACCCCTCTTTGAGCTTATGCGAAACATAAATGACTATTTATAAATATATATTGTCGTCACAAGATTATATTAAAAACAATGGTAGTTCTATTAGAAAAAGAAAGTGTGAATAGTAGAATGATGGAGAAGTGTTTTTTGAGGTCTATGCATAGCTAGTGTTCATGGTGCAAAAGCACTTAGACTAGTCACAATGGGAAGTATCGTAGACTAGTATCATACATATGATACTAGTTTATGATACAACACCTTCAATGCATAGTATCATGAATTAGTATCATGCAACGTTGCGAAAAACAATTATTCATTTCTTTCCAAATAGACTAGCTTTGCGAGGAGGACAAAACATTTCTTTATTGCCCTCTCATATGAATCACCTCCATACATCACCTCTCATACCGATTGAAAGCCATGCCAAATCGTTGGTTCAAGACCATGAATACCAAGCCAATTTTGTTAGCTAGTTGGACCACCCTCGGATTGAGAACCAACGGTTGAAAGAAAGGTGGGCGCCAACTCTTATATTTTTCTCGAGAGTCCGACACTTGATGTTGATTGCAAAGTTCACAAAGGCCAAAATTTTGACATCCTCTTTGTGCAAGTCTTGCCACCATCCAAACTCGGTTTTGAAGTACCAACCAAGAAAAAAAAAGCTTGCACTTTGGAGGACCCCATGGACCATGAAAAATTTGAAAAACTTCCAGTAAATCATGCATATTTCGATTTATAATTTGGTGAAGTTTCATTCGATTTGAATCATAGGTTTGTGAGCAAATATATATTTAGTTTAAACTAGTGCTCGAATACGTAAGAAGCTATTTAATCACAGCTAGTCGTCCGAATGGGAAGAAATATTCATAGATTTTAAAACAAGGCATCTACATATTACTTGGATTTTTTCAAAATTTTCTGAATAGTTTTTCCTTTTTAGCTTCGAAATAAGAGATAGTTTGGAACGTTGGATCTCAAATGGATGGTAGATGGTGGCACATAGTCACAATGTATCTTGGAAGCATCAAGTCACTGAAGCTCTGTCCGGTTTCCAAACCAAGCTAGGAAAGGCATTGAAAATGAAGTTCTGCTCTAAAACATCTCTCATTTCATTTTGGTACTCGCGCGGTTGCATGCTGCCCACGTGTTAAGGTATGTGTCTCTGGCATGTAGAGAACTACGATTATTGGCGAAAAATATATCGAAATGGAAACTGTAAAAAAAACCTCTCTGGTCAACCTGATGTGACGAGACATCACTGCACCAAACGTCGTCGCAAATTTATAGATGGGTGGCGTGCTAGTATACCAACGATCAAATCGGCGCCCGGTCGCGGCGGCAGCCTAGAGTACTACCTAGTTTTTGCCCCTTGCATGTCTATCATCTTCTTCTTCACCCTCCCAGAATCACGCGCACGCGCAGGATCTCGATCCCCACCACGCCGCATCACTAGTACTATACCTTTCTCTCCTTACCCCGGCCGGCCGCGCGCCGCATCGTTCCTTCCATAGCGCTCGCCCTCTCCTCCGAAAACCCCAAGCGCAGTTGCATCCGCCATCCACCTAAATCCATCTTCACGTGATGGATTATTCTAGGCTTTGCCGGGGCGGCGGGGACGGCCACTTGGAGGCTCTCACCGGCGACAACATCGACCTCATCGCTGCGCATCTGGACGTTACCTACACCGTCCGACTTGCCGCATGTTCCAGGGAGCTCTACGACCGGATCAGCAAGGATGAAGGTAAGATGCACCATTGGGATGAACCCTGCCTGCTGATGCCTCCGCCTGCTTATTGGTTCGATGAACACTGGGACGTGGCGACATCATCTCGTCTGCATGATACCGTGTACGACCTGGTGCCCCTCGACCATCCTCGCCGTTCTGTCGCCCTGCCGTTCATGCACGACAGAAAATGGCTTGGCGCGAACGGCGACTGGATCGCCGCCGCCGATTATCATGGGTGGTGCCTCGTGAACGTCTACACCGAGCGACATATCCCCCTTCCATCCCTACCTGCTTCGAAGATTGGTCATACTAGTGTTTCATATCAATCTGCTGTTGCATACGATGTTTCCTGGGGTCCAGTAATTAATTTGTTGAAGATTGTAATCTGCCAAGTGCCCACAAAAGGTGGGAGGTACGCAGATTACAAGCTCATCGCCTTGTTCGACAAAAGGATTTTCTACCTTGAAGGGGGTGGCGACTGGAGAAAGCTGGAGGCCCTTACACCTGCATCTGATTATCCAAAGTACTGTGATGCCATTGAACTCGGTGGCCACGTTTTTGCGGTGGACGAAACTGACGGCTCCACGTACTTCTGGGACACCGCAAATGGTATTTTTCAGTCCTTATGTTGCATTGCATGATACACTGCCTTAATCAATGAAGTTATTCATGAACTACCTTGTTTATATTTTACCTTTCATAAATGATTTAATGATCACACCCCTTTTGCTGAATATGAATGAACCGTTGCTTGCAATGAATTAGTACGAATTAGTCACCAACAAACATAGTATGCTCAGTATGTGATTGCAATCCTGAATTAGTAACTCTACGCCACTGCAGAATATGGATGTAATTAACCAGTATCTCAAAAGATAACGTAGCACTATGAAGGCACCCTTTTTGATAACCTTTTACACCCATTGTTTCATATATAACTAATTGATTTTGCCTCCAAAAGGAGGACGAGAGACCCCGCCATCTGCATCAGAGAGATGCATAAGGACTTTCATAAGTATATGACTTAACGATCACATCCTTTATCTGAATATGAATGAACCGTTGCTTGCAATGAATTAGTACTAGTCAGTCATCAGCAAACACAGTATACTCCGTATGTGAATGCATTCCTGAATTAGTAACTCTATGCAACTGCAGAATATGGATGTAATTAACAAGTATCTCAAATGTTAACGTAGAAACATAAAAATAGAAGAAAATCGTTTGTAATTACATGCGTAGCTTATATTTTCTAGATACCGGGAAAAAGCCTTGATTGGATGTACCTACATGCAGATCAAACAGTTCTTTGTTTATATCGGTGAACAATCTGCAAAATTGTATAATTAATTTTGTTTTGATACATTATTTCTCCCATTTTCTTGAATAGATTTCAGTTTCCCACAATTATCTTTGATTAGTGATTGTGACGTCCCCTCATTCAAAATAACTCAGGTTATCTTTTTCCTAATTCAATGTTATTTAAGTTTCAGTAAGTTTACGACTAATATCTACAACCTCATATATATATAAGATTTAGCACCTGCAGGCCTAACAAAGTTAGCTGCCTGTAGTCCCCTGTATAGTTCTTTCTTTTTGCTTTCTCAGTTTTTCGTAGCCTTGCTACAACCCTGTATGCTCTAATATATAATGATGCACGACTAGGCATGTGTTCGAGAAAAGAAATTCTAAATATCTTTTGTAATATATGAACCTATATTGATGTTTTAGATGTTGGTAGTATAATTTTCGATAAACTTGAACAGACTTAAATCAGTTTAACTTAGCACAACCATATAGCGTACCTTTTTTAGAACGCGAAAATGAGGTAAACAAATACCATGTGTACCCTTTACTATCAATAGTAGAGAAGAGATTATGAACCTTGAACTCTAAAATGCAAATTCTTCTACTCGAATGGATAGCTGCATCTGATACCTATTTTGCAAATGTTACCAGACTTGGGGTTAGCTACAAAGAGCATTTCTTTCTTGTCAAGCTTCATGCACTACCAACACAACCAAAAGTCCGAACTGATCGCAAGGGCGGCAATCCACTTATACAATTCAACACCCCCCTCACGTGTGATGGGAGACGAGTCAACATGTGGAAAGACTCAGAGGTATAGCTCAAGAGGCATATACGTGGACTCCGAGGGGGAACAACAATTTTAGGATAAATTGCGAAAGCCGGGACTCGAACTCGAGACCCCGGCTCGACACCATGTCAAGCTTCATGGACTAGCCAACGCAACCAAAAGTCCGAACTGATGGAAAGGTCTAGGCAATCCACTTATACAGTTAAACATTTCTTACCCTTCGGGTGGTCACAGGGAAGCTCTCTAATAGATCACTTAAGACAAAGGGAATTAACTACATCACATGACTTAAACTTAAGATGATATATATTTGTCAAAATTTGAATGTATCTATATGCTTTCACTGTCTAGATACATCTGAATTTGGACAAATCTCAGACACTTTCGGTGGGACAGAGGTAGTATATAACTGTGTATACACTAACTAGTGTCTAGTTTTGGCGAAGTTAAGACTAGTTTCGTGGGATGGATGCAGTATAACTGATATATTGGACACTCGATTTGAACACATGAATGACCAATGTCCTTAGCTTACATAGTCGTATTTATACTGTGAGCATGAACGATGAACAATGCTACTGTTTGAATATGGTTGCCAGTAACACCCTATTCGTCTCCATTTCTAATATTGCAGAAAATCTGATGCTTCCGTTTGTAATCCCGCCACCGGTGGTGGATGATCAGCAGTACGCGTGGTTCCTCGCTCCATCTGCTGATGGCAAGCGATTGATGATCATCCTTACAGTAAACAACATTGGGATTGCCAATGTTGAAGTACCTCCTGACATTCCCTATGCTGCTAATGGGCTTCAGCTACGGCAGTATCCTCCTGTTGCCACCTACGTCTTTGAGCATGATCTTTTATCTACTGCACATGCAGGGGACTTTCTTTGGAGGCAGGTTAACAGCCTCGGCGACCACTCTCTGTTCCTCGTACTCAATTACCCGATCATTGCCAACCTGAAGAAGCGTGAATCCAAAGCTCCTGATGGCACATTGGTTCCATTCATGAGGAAAAACTGCGTCTACACAGCATACCGGAAGATTCTTCATAATCAATACCCTAAAATTTTGCGATGCAACCTCCAGCCAAATGAAGCTGAGACTGTGGGAGTTATCAGCCTTCCCAAAGATGGTTGGGATAATGTCCGACAAGTGACTATGTGGTTTAAGCCTGCTTTAAACATTGCCCGTTCGGTGTTACCTTTAAAAAAACACTGACACACTTTTTGATTATGCTTGAAGTGTTGAGAAGTAGTACACTGTTTTTACTATGTACTAGTTTGAATTAGTTTATTTGAACACTGCCCCGCTTTTGTATTTCGTGTTGCCTTCATATTATAACCCATGCATGGCTGTTTTAGGATTGACTTTATTTAAGCACTATAATTGCAATGTGTGTACGTCCTTTATAATATAGTCACCTCTTGTTGATCATACTCATGAGAGGACAATTCCTATTTTTTTCGCCGCTAAAGGGTAAAGTACATCCCTGGGGGCAGTGATTCTTGCTGCAAGCCACTAAACATGCATCAACTACGAGCAACGAAGTAGATGTGCGACCTAGGTGACTGTGCGGACCCCACATGTGAACCAAAGAAAAAAACATGTCAATACGGAACTGATGTACATACGACAATTCCTATATGATATGTGTATGTACGATTGAGCATCTAGAGGTGTGCTGCCACCTGCTTCCTCACACGAAGGGTTGGATCTTGTGTTTTGTACACGGATCGGACTGAAATTGTCGTGTGCATAGCAAGGTTCATGTCAATAAGGCTGAGTTTGGCATCTAAGTCTAGGCAACAAATACTTTTGGGTTCCAACGGCCATCTACAAGGTATTTGCTATTGGCCTACTTGCTCCGACTGTCGAAGCCCAATAACTACAAATGGGCCTTTCTGCTCATGCAATGTTGGCCCTTTTCTAAAGAACCACAGATCCTATGATTGGCAAAAAACAAAAACACGGAGATTCTACATAAAAGTTGTTTGTATTTATTTTGAATCATTGGGTTGCAATTTTTGAAACTGCTCATGGCCAATATGAAAATCCTTGATCGCTCCATACCCACATGGAGCATGGTATTTTCAAAAATTCATAAAGTGGATTTGAAATTTAAAACATATCCTAATAATTCCATGATTTATTCTATTAACATGCAAGATCTTGGAGCGAAAGAGCTTTGTATTAGTCTGCAAAAATAATACAGATAAACCTGTCATTAACAAGAAATGAAGGTTTATCGTCCAAAGAGGATGCCATGTGGAACCCATGAGCTAGCAGCGTCCTCAAAATTTCAAATGCGGTAGGATATCCAAAAAAAAGCAAGTATCCCGAAAATAGGGGTAAAAAATAAATCATAGAAAGGAAACATTTATAGTTCAGAGAGGCTGACATGTGGGACAGATCTGCCAGCAGCATCCTCATCATTTCAAAGTCGGCAGAGGATCAAAAGAAAAAAAGGCAAATAGCCAGAAATTAGGGGTCAACAGTAAATCCAACAAAGGAAACTTTTATTCTTCATAGAAGATGACATGTGGGACTGATACGTCTCAAACGTATCTATAATTTCTTATGTTTCATGCTAGTTTTATGACAATACCTACATGTTTTGTTCACACTTTATGTCATATTTATGCGTTTTCCGGAACTAACCTATTGACGAGATGCCGAAGTGCCAGTTCCGTTTTTCGCTATTTTTGGTTTCAGAAATCCTAGTAAGGAAATATTCTCGGAATTGGACGAAATCAACGCCCAGCATCTTAGAATTCCACGAAGCTTCCAGAACACCCGAGAGCCACCAGAGCAGAGCCATAGGGGGCCCACACATGGGGCTGGCGCGGCCAGGCTAGGGCCCGCGCCCCCCTATTGTGTGGCGGCTCCGTACCCCCTCCGACTCCGCCTCTTCGCCTATTTAAAGGTCCCTGACCTAAATCCTCGACACGGATTGACGAAACACGAGAAAACCTTCCAGAGCTGCCGCCATCGCGAAACTCCAATTCGGGGGACAGAAGTCTCTGTTCCGGCACCCTGCCGGGACGAGGAATTGCCCCCGGAAGCCATCTCCACCGCCATCTTCACCGCCATCGCTGTCTCCATAATGAGGAGGGAGTAATTCTCCCCTGGGGCTGAGGGCTCTACCGGTAGCTATGTGGTTAATCTCTCTCTCTCTCTGTACCCCAAGACAATGATCTCATGAATTTCTTTCCTGATTGAGATCCATATGATGAGCTTTGTATCACTATTAGTCTATGTGCTACTCTTGTGATGTTATTAAAGTAGTCTATTCCTCCTTCATGATGTAATGGTGACAGTGTGTGCATCGTGTAGTTCTTGGCGTAGGTTATGATCATAATCTCTTGTAGGTTATGGAGTTAATTATTACTATGATAGTATTGATGTAATCTATTCTCCCTTCATAGTGTAAATGTGACAGTGTGTATGCTATGTTAGTACTCGGTTTAAATTGCAAAGATCTATTATGCTCTAAAGGTTACCTAAACATGAATACCAAATGTTGTGGCGCTTGTTAACTCCGGCATTGAGGTGCTCTTGTAGCCCTACACAATGAATGGTGTTCATTATCAAACAAGAGTATATGTAGCACAAAGGAAGAGAACTTATTTATTTATGTGATCAATGTTGAGAGTGTCCACTAGTGAAAGTATGATCCCTAGGCCTTGTTTGCAAACATCGAATCTCCGTTTATTTACTGTTCGGTTGCATGTTTACTCGCTGCCATATTTTATTCAGATTGCTATTACCACTCATATACATCCATACTACTTGTATTTCACTATCTCTTCGCCGAACTAGTGCACCTATACATCTGACAAGTGTATTAGGTGTGTTGGGGAGACAAGAGACTTCTTGTATCGTGATTGCAGGGTTGCTTGAGAGGGATATCTTTGACCTCTTCCTCCGTGAGTTCGATAAACCTTGGGTGATCCACTTAAGGGAAACTTGCTGCTGTTCTACAAACCTCTGCTCTTCGAGGCCCAACACTGTCTACAAGAATAGAAGCACACGTAGACATCAAGCACTTTTCTGGCGCCGTTGCCGGGGACGAATCAAGACACTCCATCAAGCCCGTCAACCGCCATCAAACCTCCCACGTCAACCACGCGCCAGTTGTGGACATCAAGCACTTTTCTGGCGCCGTTGCCAGGGAGGTAAGGTAAAAGGTATTCACATCCTCCGACTACTAAGCTATTTCCTAGCACTGTTGCCGGTGTGTGAGTGCTCAAAGCTATTTCCTTTAGATCCTACAATTGCATCTTTTTGTTTCTTGTTTTTATTTTCACTAGTAAGGCTTAATGGAAGACAACAACAAAATGAGAGATCTTTATGAACTTTATCTTGAATTAGGACATGATGTGTTTGAAGAGAAAATTAAAAAACCCATGGAACTTATGCATGCTAATGGGAATGTTATTAGTATGAATGCTTTGAACACCATTGTTGCTAATGCTATGGAAGAATTTAAGCTTGGGGAGGTCGGTTTTGATGAAAATGATCTCTTTAGCCCTCCGGGTATTGAGGAGAAAGTTTATGTTGATTATGATATGCCTCCTATTTATGATGATTATAATGATAGTGGTCTTTTGGTGCCGCCTACTATGGAGAGTAAATTTTATTATGATTATACTATGCCTCCTACACTTGATGAGACTAATAATGATAGCTACTTTGTTGAATTTGCTCCCACTACAACTAATAAAATTGATTATGCATATGTGGAGAGTAATAATTTTATGCATATAGCTCATGATAAGAATGTTTTATGTGATACTTATATTGTTGAGTTTGTTCATGATGCCACTGAAAGTTATTATGAGAGATGAAAATATGGTTGTAGAAATTTTCATGTTACTAAAACACCTCTCTATATGCTGAAATTTTTGAAGTTACACTTGTTTTATCTATCTATGCTTGTTGCATTATGCTTCATGAATTTGTTTATTTACAAGATTCCTATGCATAGGAAGCATGTTATGCTTAAATGTGTTTTGAATTTTCTTTTTGATGCTCTCTTTTGCTTCAACTCTTATTTCTTGCGAGTGCATCATTAAAATTGCTGAGCCCATCTTAATGGCTATAAAGAAAGAACTTCTTGGGAGATAACCCATGTGTTTATTTTACTACAACACTTTTGTTTTATATTTGTGTCTTGGAATTTGTTACTACTGTAGCAACCGCTCCTTATCTGTATTTTATTGCATTGTTGTGCCAAGTAAAGTCTTTGATAGTAGAGTTGATACTAGATTTGGATTACTGCGCAGAAACAGATTTCTGTCTGTCACGAATTTGGGCAGGGTTCTCTGTAGGTAACTCAGAAAAATCTGCCAATTTACGTGCGTGATCCTCAGATATGTACGCAACTTTCATTCAATTTGAGCTTTTTTCTGAGCAAGTTAAGTGCCTCTGGAAAATTCGTCTTTACGGACTGTTCTTTTTTCACAGATTCTGCCTTTTATTTCGCATTTCCTCTTTTGCTGTGTTGAGTGGATTTCTTTGTTCCATTAACTTCCAGTAGCTTTGGGCAACGTCCAGAAGTGTTAAGAATGATTGTGTCACCTCTGCACATGTGAAATTTTAATTATGCACTAACCCTCTAATGAGTTTGTTTCGAGTTTGGTGTGGAGGAAGTTTTCAAGGGTCAAGAGAGGAGGATGATATACTATGATCAAGAAGAGTGAAGAGTCTAAGCTTGGGGATGCTCCCGTGGTTCATCCCTGCATATTTTAAGAAGACTCAAGTATCTAAGCTTGGGGATGCCCAAGGCATCCCCTTCTTCATCGACAACTTATCAGGTTTCTTCTCTTGAAACTATATTTTTATTCGGTCACATCTTATGTACTTTACTTGGAGCGTCCGTGTGCTTTTATTTTCGTTTTGTTATTTTCATTCTCTGAATAAATGCTTGTGTGGGAGAGAGACACGCTCCGCTGGTTCATATGAACACATGTGTTCTTAGCTTTTAATGTTCATGGCGAAGGTTGAAACTGCTTCGTTAATTGTTATATGGTTGGAAACAGAAAATGCTGCATGTGGTAGATGCTATAATGTCTTGAATAATCTGATACTTGGCAATTGTTGTGCTCATATAGATCATGTTTAAGCTCTTGCATCATGTACCTTGCACTTATTAATGAAGAACTACATAGAGCTTGTTAAAATTTGGTTTGCATGATTGGTCTCTCTAAGTCTAGATATTTTCTGGTTGAGGTGTTTGAACAACAAGGAAGACGATGTAAAGTTTTATAATGCTTACAATATGTTCATATGTGAGTCTTGCTGCACAGTTTTATACTTGAGTTTGCTTCAAATAACCTTGCTAGCCAAAACCTTGTATTGAGAGGGATTCTTCTCGTGCATCCAAATCCTTGAGCCAAAAACTATGCCATTTGTGTCCACCATGCCTACCTACTACATGGTATTTCTCCGCCATTCCAAAGTAAATTGCTTGAGTGCTATCTTTAAACAATTCAAAAGATATTACCTCTTATTTGTGTCAATGTTTTATAGCTCATGAGGAAGTATGTGGTGTTTATCTTTCAATCTTGTTGGGCAACTTTCACCAATGGACTAGTGGCTTCATCCGCTTATCCAATAATTTTGCAAAAGAGCTGGCAATGGGGTTCCCAGCCCCGAATTAATTAACTTTCATAAAGTTACAAATAGATACTCCTCCATGGTATGTGATTGTTGGTCGGCACCCGAGGATTCGGTTAGCCATGGCTTGAGAAAGCAAAGGTGGGGAGGAGTGTCATCTAAATAAAACTAAAATAAAAAGGCACTCCTTCATGGTATGAGATTGTTGGCAGGCGCCCGAGGATTCGGTTAGCGATGGTTTGTGAAAGCAAGGTTGGAAGGAGTGCCACCCAAAAATAAAATTTCATGGGAGCCGCTCTTTGAAAGTCTGTCTGGCAAAGGGGGTTAGAGTGCCCACTACCATTCGTTGACAACAACAAACACCGCTCAAAACTTTACTTTTTTATGCTCTCTTTATGTTTTCAAAATAAAAGCTCTAGCACAAATATAGCAATCAATGCTTCCCTCTGCGAAGGGTCGTTCTTTTACTTTATTGTTGAGTTAGTTTACCTATTCTTTCTATCTTAGAAGCAAACACTTGTGTCAACTGTGTGCATTGATTCTTACATGTTTACCTATTGCACTTGTTATATTACTTTGTGTTGACAACTATCCATGAGATATACATGTTACAAGTTGAAAGCAATTGTTGAAACTTAATCATCCTTTGTGTTGCTTCAATGCCTTCTACTAAGAATTTATTGCTTATGAGTTAACTCGTTATGCAAGTCTTATTGATGCTTGTCTTGAAAGTACTATTCATGAAAAGTCTTTGCTATATGATTCAGCTTGTTTACTCATTGTCTTCATCATTGCTTCGAATCGCTGCATTCATCTCATATGCTTTACAATAATGTTGATCAAGATTATGTTGGTAGCATGTCACTTAAGAAATTATCATTGTTATCGTTTACCTACTCGAGGGCGAGTAGGAACTAAGCTTGGGGATGCTTCATACGTCTCAAATGTATCTATAATTTCTTATGTTCCATGCTAGTTTTATGACAATACCTACATGTTTTGTTCACACTTTATGTCATATTTATGCGTTTTCCGGAACTAACCTATTGACGAGATGCCGAAGTGCCAGTTCCAGTTTTCTGCTGTTTTTGGTTTCAGAAATCCTAGTAAGGAAATATTCTCGGAATTGGACGAAATCAACGCCCAGCAACTTAGAATTCCACGAAGCTTCCAGAACACCCGAGAGCCACCAGAGGAGAGCCAAAGGGGGTCCACACATGGGGCTGGCGCGGCCAGGCTAGGGCCCGCGCCCCCCTATTGTGTGGCGGCTCCGTACCCCCTCCAACTCCGCCTCTTCACCTATTTAAAGGTCCCTGACCTAAATCCTCGACACGGATTGACGAAACACGAGAAAACCTTCCAGAGCCGCCGCCATCGCGAAACTCCAATTGGGGGGACAGAAGTCTCTGTTTCGGCACCCTGCCGGGACGGGGAATTTCCCCCGGAAGCCATCTCCACCGCCATCTTCACCGCCATCGCTGTCTCCATGATGAGGAGGGAGTAATTCTCCCCTGAGGCTGAGGGCTCTACCGGTAGCTATGTGGTTAATCTTTCTCTCTGTACCCCAATACAATGATCTCATGAATTGCTTTGCATGATTGAGATCCATATGATGAGCTTTGTATCACTATTAGTCTATGTGCTACTCTTGTGATGTTATTAAAGTAGTCTATTCCTCCTTCATGATGTAATGGTGACAGTGTGTGCATCGTGTAGTTCTTGGAGTAGGTTATGATCATAATCTCGTGTAGGTTATGGAGTTAATTATTACTATGATAGTATTGATGTAATCTATTCCCCCTGCATAGTGTAAACTGGTGTATGCTATGTTAGTACTCGGTTTAAATTGCAAAGATCTATTATTCTCTAAAGGTTACCTAAACATGAATACCGAATGTTGTGGCGCTTGTTAACTCCAGCATCGAGGTGCTCTTGTAGCCCTACACAACGAATGGTGTTCATTATCAAACAAGAGTATATGTAGCACAAAGGAAGAGAACTTATTTATTTATGTGATCAATGTTGAGAGTGTCCACTAGTGAAAGTATGATCCCTAGGCCTTGTTTCCAAACATCGAATCTCCATTTATTTACTGTTCTGTTGCATGTTTAATCGCTGCCATATTTTATTCAGATTGCTATTACCACTCATATACATCCATACTACTTGTATTTCACTATCTCTTCGCCGAACTAGTGCACCTATACATCTGACAAGTGTATTAGGTGTGTTGGGGACACAAGAGACTTCTTGTATCGTGATTGCAGGGTTGCTTGAGAGGGATATCTTTGACCTCTTCCTCCGTGAGTTCGATAAACCTTGGGTGATCCACTTAAGGGAAACTTGCTGTTGTTCTACAAAGCTCTGCTCTTGGAGGCCCAACACTGTCTACAGGGACCGACCTGCCAGCGTTGTCCTCATCGTTTGAAAGGCCGCAGGGGATCAAAAGAAAAAGGCAAATAGCGAGAAATTAGGGGTAAAAAATAAATCCAACAAAGGAAAGGTTTATTGTTCATAGAGGCTAACATGTGGGACCCATGAGCCAGCAGCCTCCTCAATTTCAAAGGCGGCATAGAATCGAAAGAAAAAGGCAAGTGACCAAAAATCAGGGGGTAACAAAAATCCAAGAAAAGAAACTTTATTGTACATAGAGGATGACATGCGGGTCCCATGAGTGATACGTCCCAAACGTATCTATAATTTCTTATGTTCCATGCTACTTTTATGATGATACTCACATGTTTTATACACATTATATGTCATTATTATGCATTTTCCGGCACTAACCTAATGACGAGATGCCGAAGAGCCAGTTGCTGTTTTCTGCTGTTTTTGATTTCAGAAATCCTAGTAAGGAAATATTCTCGGAATTGGACGAAATCAACACCCAGGGTCCTATTTTTCCACGAAGCTTCCAGAAGTCCGAAGAGGAAACGAAGTGGGGCCACGAGGCGACAACACGCTAGGGCGGCACGGCCCAGCCCCTGGCCGCGCGGCCCTATTGTGTGGCCCCCTCGTGACGCCTCCTGACCTACCCTTCCGCCTACTTAAAGCCTCCGTCGCGAAACTCCCAGTACCGAGAGCCACGATACGGAAAACCTTCCAAAGACGCAGCCGCCGCCAATCCCATCTCGGGGGATTCAGGAGATCGCCTCCGGCACCCTGTCGGAGAGGGGAATCATCTCCCGGAGGACTCTTCATCGCCATGATTGCCTCCGGATCGATGTGTGAGTAGTTCACCCCTGGACCATGGGTCCATAGCAGTAGCTAGATGGTCGTCTTCTCCTTATTGTGCTATCATGCTCGATCTTGTGAGCTGCCTATCATGATCAAGATCGTTTCTTTGTAATCCTACATGTTGTGTTTGTTGGGATCCGATGGATATTGAATACTATGTCAAGTTGATTATCAATCTATCATATATGTTGTTTATGTTCTTGCATGCTCTCCGTTGCTAGTAGAGGCTCTGGCCAAGTTGATACTTGTGACTCCAAGAGGGAGTATTTATGCTCGATAGTGGGTTCATGCCTCCATTAAATGCTGGGACGAGTGACGAGAAAGTTCTAAGGTTGTGGATGTGCTGTTGCCACTAGGGATAAAACATCGATGCTTTGTCTAAGGATATTTGTGTTGATTACATTACGCACCATACTTAATGCAATTGTCTGTTGCTTGCAACGTAATACCGGAAGGGGTTCGGATGATAACCTGAAAGTGGACTTTTTAGGCATAGATGCACGCTGGATGGCGGTCTATGTACTTTGTCGTAATGCCCTGATTAAATCTCATAGTACTCATCATGATATTTGTATGTGCATTGTTATGCCTTCTTTATTTTTCAATTGCCCAACTGTAATTTGTTCACCCAACATGCTATTTATCTTATGGGAGAGACACCGCTAGTGAACTGTGGACCCCGGTCTAATCTTTACATCTGAAATACAATCTACTGCAATTCTTGTTCTTTACTGTTCTTCGCAAACATTCATCTTCCACACAATACGGTTAATCCTTTGTTCACAGCAAGCCGGTGAGATTGAAAACCTCACTGTTACGTTGGGGCAAAGTACTTTGGTTGTGTTGTGCAGGTTCCACGTTGGCGCCGGAATCCCTGGTGTTGCGCCGCACTACACTTCGCCACCATCAACCTTCAACGTGCTTCTTGGCTCCTCCTGGGTCGATAAACCTTGGTTTCTTTCTGAGGGAAAACTTGCTACTGTCTGCATCACACCTTCCTCTTGGGGTTCCCAACGGACGTGTGTCAACTGCACGCATCAAGCTCAAATTTCTGGCACCGTTGCCGGGGAGATCAAGACACGCTGCAAGGGGAGTCTCCACTTCCAATCTCTTTACTTTATTTTTGTCTTGCTTTATTTTATTTACTACTTTGTTTGCTGCACCTAAACAAAACACAAAAAAATTAGTTACTAGCTTTACTTTATTTACTGTCTTTCTCTCTATATCAAAAACACAAAAAAATTAGTTACTTGCATTTACTTTATCTAGTTTGCTTTATTTACTACTGCTAAAATGAATACCCCTGAAAATACTAAGTTGTGTGACTTCACAAACACAAATAATAATGATTTCCTATGCACACCTATTGCTGCACTCGCTACTACAAGCAGAATTCTTTGAAATTAAACCTGCTTTACTGAATCTTGTTATGAGAGAGCAATTTTCTGGTGTTAGTTCTGATGATGCTGCTACCCATCTTAATACTTTTGTTGAACTATGTGAAATGCAAAAGTATAAGGATGTAGATGGTGATATTATAAAATTGAAATTGTTTCCTTTCTCATTAAGAGGAAGAGCTAAAGATTGGTTGCTATCTTTGCCTAAGAATAGTATTGATTCATGGACTAAATGCAAGGATGCTTTTATTGGTAGATATTATCCTCCCGCTAAAATTATATCTTTGAGAAGTAGCATAATGAATTTTAAGCAATTAGATAATGAACATGTTGCTCAAGCATGGGAGAGAATGAAATCTTTGGTAAAGAATTGCCCAACCCATGGATCGACTACTTGGATGATCATCCAAACCTTCTATGCAGGACTAAATTTTTCTTCGCGGAACCTATTGGATTAAGCTGCTGGAGGTACCTTTATGTCCATCACTTTGGGGGCGGCTACAAAGCTTCTTGATGATATGATGATAAATTACTCCGAATGGCACACTGGAAAGAGCTCCACAAGGTAAGAAGGTAAATTCTATCGAAGAAACCTCCTCCTTGAGTGATAAGATTGATGTGATTATGTCTATGCTTGTGAATGGTAGATCTAATGTTGATCCAAATAATGTTCCTTTAGCTTCATTGGTTGCTCAAGAAGAAAATGTTGATGTGAACTTCATTAAAAATAATAATTTCAACAACAATGCTTATAGGAACAATTATGGTAACAACTATAGGCCATATCCTTCTGCTAATAGTAATGGTTATGGTAATTCTTATGGGAATTCTTACAACAATAATAGGAGTGTACCCCCTGGTCTTGAAGCCATGCTTAAAGAATTTATTAGTACACAAACTGCTTTTAACAAATCTGTTGAGGAAAAGCTTGATAAAATTGATATTCTTGCTTCTAGAGTTGATAGACTTGCCTCTGATGTTGATCTTTTAAAATTGAAAGTTATGCCTAATAAGGACATTGATAATAAGATTACTACTACAGCAAATGCCATCCAAGTTAGAATTAATGAGAATATAAGATTAATGGCTGAATTGCGTGCTAGGTGGGATAGAGAAGAAAATGAAAAACAAGCTAAAGAGAATAATGTAGCTAAAGTTTGGACTATTACCACCACTAGTAATGATAATGATTCACATGTTGCTACACCTCCTACTATCAATGGTAAAATAATTGGTGTTGGCAATGTTTCTACTCCTAGTGCAAAGCGTGCAAAATTACCTGAAACTGCTAAAACTGCTGAAACTGCTTGTGATAAAACTGCTGAAATTTTTTCCAACATTGGGGACAATGATCCCATTGCTGTAGCTCATAATGATTTAGATTTTGATGATTGTAACATCTCTGAAGTTATAAAGTTTTTACAAAATCTTGCTAGAAGTCCCAATGCTAGTGCTATAAATTTGGCCTTTACAAAACATATTACAAATGCTCTCATAAAAGCTAGAGAAGAGAAACTAAAACTTGAAACTTCTATTCCTAGGAAGTTAGAAGATGGTTGGGAGCCCATCATTAAGATGAGGGTCAATGATTTTGATTGTAATGCTTTATGTGATCTTGGTGCAAGTATTTCTGTTATGCCTAAGAAAGTCTATGATATGCTTGACCTGCCACCATTGAAAAATTGTTATTTGGATATTAATCTTGCTGATAATGCTAAAAAGAAACCTTTGGGGAACATTGATAATGTTCGTATTATGGTTAACAATAACCTTGTCCCCGTCGATTTTGTTGTCTTGGATATTGAATGCAATGCATCTTGTCCCATTATATTGGGAAGACCTTTTCTTCGAACTGTTGGTGCTACCATTGATATGAAGGAAGGTAATATTAAATATCAATTTCCTCTCAAGAAAGGTATGGAACACTTCCCTAGAAAAAGAATGAAGTTACCTTATGATTCTATTATTAGAACAAATTATGATGTCGATGCTTCATCTCTTGATAATACTTGATTCACACTTTCTGCGCCTAGCTGAAAGGCGTTAAAGAAAAGCGCTTATGGGAGACAACCCATGTTTTTACTACAGTATTTTGTTTTATATTTGAGTCTTGGAAGTTGTTACTACTGTAGCAACCTCTCCTTATCTTTATTTTATTGCATTGTTGTGCCAAGTAAAGTCTTTGATAGTAAAGTCAATACTAGATTTGGATTACTGCGCAGAAACAGATTTCTTGCTGTCACGAATCTGGGCAGAATTCTCTGTAGGTAACTCAGAAAAATCTGCAAATTTACGTGCGTGATCCTCAGATATGTACGCAACTTTCATTCAATTTGAGAATTTTCATCTGAGCAAGTTAAGTGCCCCTGTAAAATTCGTCTTTACGGACTGTTCTGTTTTGACAGATTCTGCCTTTTATTTCGCATTGCCTGTTTTGCTATGTTCGATGGATTTCTTTGTTCCATTAATTTTCAGTAGCTTTGTGCAATGTCCAGAAGTGTTAAGAATGATTATGTCACCTCTGAATATGTGAATTTTCAATTATGCACTAACCCTCTAATGAGTTTGTTTCGAGTTTGGTGTGGAGGAAGTTTTCAAGGGTCAAGAGAGGAGGATGATACAATATGATCAAGAAGAGTGAAAATTCTAAGCTTGGGGATGCCCCCGTGGTTCATCCCTGCATATTTTAAGAAGACTCAAGCATCTAAGCTTGGGGATGCCCAAGGCATCCCCTTCTTCATCGACAACATTATCAGGTTCCTCTAGTGAAACTATATTTTTATTCAGTCACATCTTATGTGCTTTGCTTGGAGCGTCTGTTTGCTTTAGTTTTTGTTTTGTTTGAATAAAGTCGGATCCCACAATCCTTTATATTGGAGATATTACGCTCCGCTGTTTCGTATGAACACATGTGTTCTTAGCTTTATCTTTAATGTTCATTGCGAAAGTTGAACTACCTCATTCATTGATATATGGTTGGAAACGGAAAATGCCGCATGTGGTAATTGGTATAATGTCTTGAATAATGTGGTACTTGGCAATTGTTGTGCTCATATAGATCTTGTTTAAGCTCTTGCATCATATACCTTGTACCCATTAATGAATAACTACATAGAGCTTGTTAAAATTTGGTTTGCATGATTGGTCTCTCTAAGTCTAGATATTTTCTGGTTGAGGTGTTTGAACAACAAGGAGACGATGTAAAGTCTTATAATGCTTACAATATGTTTATATGTGAGTCTTGCTGCACCATTTTATACTTGAGTTTGCTTCAAACAACCTTGCTAGCCTAGCCTTGTATTGAGAGGGATTCTTCTCGTGCATCCAAATACTTGAGCCAAAATCCATGCCATCTGTGTCCACCATACCTACCTACCACATGGTATTTCTCCGCCATTCCAAAGTACATTACTTGAGTGCTACTTTTAAAATTCCATTCTTTGCCTTTGCAATATATAGCTCATGGGACAAATAGCTTTAAAAACTATTGTGGTGAAGAATATGTACTTATGTGTCTTATTTCTTAATAAGTTGCTTGTTGAGCGGTAACCATGTTTTCTGGGGACGCCATCAACTTTTACCTTTGTTGAATATCATGTGAGTTGCTATGCATGTTCGTCTTGTCTGAAGTAAGGGCAGTTTTCACAATCAAATGGTTTGAGTATGCATACTGTTAGAGAAGAACATTGGGCCGCTAACTAAAGCCATGAATCATGGTGGAAGTTTCAGTTTGGACATAAAACCTCAATCTCTTATGAGAATATTAACTGTTGTTGAATGCTTAAGCATTAAAAGAGGAGTCCATTATTTGTTGTCTATGTTGTCCCGGTATGGGTGTCTAAGTCGAAGAATGATCAAAAGCGAGAAATCCAATGCGAACTTTCTCCTTACACCCTTGTACAGGCGGCATAGAGGTACCCCTTTGTGACACTTGGTTGAAACATATGTTATGCAATGATAATCAGTGTTAACCCAAGCTAATTAGGACAAGGTGCGAGCACTATTAGTATACTATGCATGAGGCTTGCAACTTATAAGATATATTATACATAACTCATATGATTTATTACTACCGTTGACAAAATTGTTTCTTGTTTTCAAAATGAAAAGCTCTAGCACAAAAATAGTAATCCATGCTTCCTCTCGCGAAGGGCCTTTCTTCTACTTTATTGTTGAGTCAGTTTACCTATTCTTTCTATCTTAGAAGCAAACACTTGTGTAAACTGTGTGCATTGATTCTTACATGTTTACCTATTGCACTTGTTATATTACTTTGTGTTGACAATTATCCATGAGATATACATGTTGAAGTTGAAAGCAACCGCTGAAACTTATATCTTCCTTTGTGTTGCTTCAATGCCTCTACTAAGAATTTATTGCTTATGAGTTAACTGTTATGCAAGACTTATTGATGCTTGTCTTGAAAGTACTATTCATGAAAAGTCTTTGTTATATGATTCATTTGTTTACTCATTATCTTCATCATTGCTTCGAATCGCTGCATTCATCTCATGTGTTTTACAATAGTATTGATCAAGATTATGATAGCATGTCACTTCAGAAATTATCTTTGTTATCGTTTACCTACTCGAGGGCGAGTAGGAACTAAGCTTGGGGATGCTTGATACGTCCCAAACGTATCTATAATTTCTTATGTTCCATGCTACTTTTATGATGATACTCACATGTTTTATACACATTATATGTCATTATTATGCATTTTCCGGCACTAACCTATTGACGAGATGCCGAAGAGCCAGTTGCTGTTTTCTGCTGTTTTTGATTTCAGAAATCCTAGTAAGGAAATATTCTCGGAATTGGACGAAATCAACGCCCAGGGTCCTATTTTTCCACGAAGCTTCTAGAAGTCCGAAGAGGAAACGAAGTGGGGCCACGAGGCGACGACACGCTAGGGCGGCGCGGCCCAGCCCTGGCCGCGCGGCCCTATTGTGTGGCCCCCTCATGACGCCTCCTGACCTACCTTCCGCCTACTTAAAGCCTCCGTCGCGAAACCCCCAGTACCGAGAGCCACGATACGGAAAACCTTCCAGAGACGCAGCCGCCGCCAATCCCATCTCGGGGGATTCAGGAGATCGCCTCCGGCACCCTGCCGGAGAGGGGAATCATCTCCCGGAGGACTCTTCATCGCCATGGTCGCCTCCGGATCGATGTGTGAGTAGTTCACCCCTGGACCATGGGTCCATAGCAGTAGCTAGATGGTCGTCTTCTCCTAATTGTGCTATCATGCTCGATCTTGTGAGCTGCCTATCATGATCAAGATCGTTTCTTTGTAATCCTACATGTTGTGTTTGTTGGGATCCGATGGATATTGAATACTATGTCAAGTTGATTATCAATCTATCATATATGTTGTTTATGTTCTTGCATGCTCTCCGTTGCTAGTAGAGGCTCTGGCCAAGTTGATACTTGTGACTCCAAGAGGGAGTATTTATGCTCGATAGTGGGTTCATGCCTCCATTAAATCTGGGAAAGTGACAGAAAGTTCTAAGGTTGTGGATGTGCTTGTTGCCACTAGGGATAAAACATCGATGCTTTGTCTAAGGATATTTGTGTTGATTACATTACGCACCATACTTAATGCAATTGTCTCGTTGCTTGCAACTTAATACCGGAAGGGGTTCGGATGATAACCTGAAAGTGGACTTTTTAGGCATAGATGCATGCTGGATGGCGGTCTATGTACTTTGTCGTAATGCCCTGATTAAATCTCATAGTACTCATCATGATATTTGTATGTGCATTGTTATGCCTTCTTTATTTGTCAATTACCCAACTGTAATTTGTTTACCCAACATGCTATTTATCTTATGGGAGAGACACCGCTAGTGAATTGTGGACCCCGGTCTATTCTTTACATCTGAAATACAATCTACTGCAATTCTTGTTCTTTACTGTTCTTCGCAAACAATCATCTTCCACACAATACGGTTAATCCTTTGTTCACAAGCAAGCCGGTGAGATTGACAACCTCACCGTTACGTTGGGGCAAAGTACTTTGGTTGTGTTGTGCAGGTTCCACGTTGGCGCCGGAATCCCCGGTGTTGCGCCGCACTACACTTCGCCGCCATCAACCTTCAACGTGCTTCTTGGCTCCTCCTGGTTCGATAAACCTTGGTTTCTTTCTGAGGGAAAACTTGCTACTGTCTGCATCACACCTTCCTCTTGGGGTTTGATGACCCACAAGTATAGGGGATCGCAACAGTCTTCGAGGGAAGTAAAACCCAATTTATTGATTCGACACAAGGGGAGACAAAGAATACTTGAAAGCCTTAACAGCGGAGTTGTCAATTCAGCTGCACTCGGAAACAGACTTGCTCGCAAGAGTTTATCAGTAGCAACAGTTTTATAGCAGTAGCAGTAGCGAAATAACAGCAGCAGAGTAACAAAGACAGCAGTAGTGATTATAGTAAACAGCAGGATTAAAATACTGTAGGCATAGGGATGGATGAACGGGCGTTGCATGGATGAGAGAAACTCATGTAACAATCAAAGCAGGGGCATTTGCAGATAATAATAAAACGGTATCCAAGTACTAATCAATCAATAGGCATGTGTTCCATATATAGTCGTACGTGCTCGCAATGAGAAACTTGCACAACATCTTTTGTCCTACCAGCCGGTGGCAGCCGGGCCTCTAGGGAAACTATCTGGATATTAAGGTACTCCTTTTAATAGAGTACCGGAGCAAAGCATTAACACTCCGTGAACACATGTGATCCTCACATCACCGCCTCCCCTCCGGTTGTCCCAATTTCTGTCACTTTGGGGCCTCGGGTTCCGGACAGCGACATGTGTATACAACTTGCAGGTAAGATCATAAACAACGAATATCTTCATGAATCAATAACATGTTCAGATCTAAGATCATGGCACTCGGGCCCTAGTGACAAGCATTAAGCATAAGAAGTTGCAACAATATCATAAAAGTAACATCTACGTATACTAGGCACTATGCCCTAACAATCTTATGACTATTACATGACCAATCTCATCCAATCCCTACCATCCCCTTCAGCCTACCGCGGGGGAATTACTCACACATGGATGGGGGAAACATGGCTGGTCGATGGAGAGGCGTCGGTGATGATGGCGGCGATGATCTCCTCCAATCCCCCGTCCCGGCGAGGTGCCAGAACGGAGTTTCTGGTCCCGAGACGGAGTTTCGCGATGGTGGCGGCGTACTGGATGGTTTCTGGCGACTTCGACTTCTCCCCGTGCGTTTTTAGGTCGAAGGCAATAAGTAGTCCGAAGGAGAGCGTCGGGGGCCAGCCGAGGCCGCCACACAATAGGGCCGCGCGCCCCCCTTTTGGGCCGCGCCGGCCTAGCGTGTGGGGCCCTCGGGCCCCCACCTGGCTTGCCCTTCTGGCTCCGTCAGTATTCTGGGAAAATAGGACCTTTCGCATAAATTCCGAGGATTTTCCTGAAAGTTGGATTTCTGCACAAAAACGAGACACCGGAGCAGCTTCGCTGAAAACAGCGTTAGTCCGTGTTAGTTGCATCCAAAATACACAAATTAGAGGCAAAACAATAGCAAAAGTGTTCGGGAAAGTAGATACGTTTTGGACGTATCAACTCCCCCAAGCTTAGCTTATTGCTTGTCCTCAAGCAATTCAGTTAACAACTGAGTGCGATAAAAGAACTTTCACGAACACATTTGCTCATATGATGTAAATATTCTCATGATATGGCAAGTACTTAAGCAACTAGATTTTGAAGTGCGCCTTGGCGCACGGCCCCGTGGGGCTCGTCTATAGATGGGAAAGCGATTATACTTTTGTTAGGTCTTACAAAACGTAGTAAATCATAAGAAATTATAAATGAAGTAACAAACATTTTTTTTTAGAAACATTTATATACAACCAGAGAAACGTCCATGGAAGCTAGAGAGAATATATTATAGCAACTATTGGTGGAGGAAAAATGCTTGACACGATGATTCTCATTTTCAGCCCAAGATCATAGGTTGCAAGGCAAACCACACATATACATGAATTCATCATCCAACACACTTCCCTGATATTTGGTCAGGTTCTTGACTATAGTACGTGAGGAATCAATCATCCTTTCTGAAGCCAGATTCTAAAGAGTAGAATCTTGATGGGTACACTGAGCCGAAGAACATGATCGATGATTACTATCATGACATGATGATGAAGGCGGCGGCAGCATCAGTTGTCACTGTTGTGGAAGTCACCTATGTAATGAGTAGATAAAATAGCACTTGCCAGCCAACCAACCCAGGTGCTTGCTGGTCTTGAACATGCATCCAAACTCCAAAGCATGTATATGATAAACTACTGTTGGTCTAATTAAGATAATTCAAAATGAAACTACTATTTAGATAGACATCCAACACCTCATTATCATACCTAAGTTCAAGAATCCTAGAAAATATGGCAGTGTTAATGGATGCAGTTCAATGAAATGTAAGAGAACTAAGGCATTAATTTGAATAGCCTCCAAAAAAGAGAGGCTCAATATAATGAAGACAATGGAATGTACTGAACAAAACTTATTCTTGGGATATGTTGGAAGGAGATCAAACAACATCTATAGTAGAGATATTCAGAAAATAAAACCACATTGTTTTTGAAAAGTTAACCACTAAGGTTGAGCACCCGGTTAGTCAGCTATTATCTCAAATAGTGATGTTGCCATGACAAAAAAAAAGTAGCATACCATTGAGTTCTAGTGCCATCAACAGTGTATATATAGTCTGGCATAACAGATTTATCCTCCATATATTAAGACATAAACAAAAGTACTGGTGGTCATCTAAACATTGTCCAAATCGGTGGTCTTCATAGACAAACAATTTATACAATAACACACCATAAATGTCAACCTATATAACCTAAGATAAGTATTGTTTACCCAACGTGTTATTGCAGGACATGAAAGAAGGCATGGACCTTACACAGAGTCTGGACGGATTAATCTCACGATTGCTCAGAGCATGAGACAGAACTCATATAGATATCTTGCAGTATTCCTATAGATAATCTCACAAAGTTGTATGCAACAAATGAACAACACACCAAAGAGGAAAAAATTGTATGCAACAAAAATTGGTGAGCATGAAATATGACCATACAAAATTATTAAGTTTAGAAGGAACCATTATATGAGCCAAAAAGGAGTCGGTCTAAAAAAGACACCAGATAAGAATGGTCGTAAAGAGAAATATAATCATAAATAAAAATGTCAGTCAATAATAGGATACAATTTGAGATATCCATTGGTTAATTCCAAATACATAATATGGTGCTCTTGAGTTCTAAGTAACAATTTATAATAGTAGTTTCATAGTTTGAAGCAATTTGAAATTATAGAATATTAGTTCACAGCACGAAAGTCAGCTCTGAACATTTAAGAGAAGAATGAAAGCATGAATTGCATACTCACAACAACACAATCAACAGGTAAGCGTCTGGATCCATTTTCGTTCTCGCGGGACTGTGTTTGATTTATATTGCTTACTTCTGCCTGCAATGTATTGTATCCAATAGTTCCGGATCACAACAACCCAGCCAAATATTCAAACTCAATCCTACAAAACATAACATAAAATTATTTAAGAGAGCATGCTTTCAGTTCTGTCCAACATGAATTAAAATTTAACATGTAATCTAGCAAAAATACGTGCTTTAGCAAGTAGAAAACCTACCCCACAACTTTTGTGTTGAATCTATAAATTTATTGTTTGGACTTTGGGGTCTAAAAGGACTTGAAGTAGCTCACAAGCTCACTTTTCACGTAAATGTCGTTTTTTGGTCGAGTAAATCAATACTGAATTACTCGATCGCATCTCACAAACCTGCCCAACCAAAGTGTGCAAACAAATACGCTACGTAAAGCGTAAAAGATTATCTACAACTTCGTTTGGAGACTAAGGCGAGATTATGGATGTAGAAATCTCAGGTTTAGTTTGTAGCACACCGCATTAATGACTAACTGAAAACACTACTACGTATTGAACCACCCGTTCTTCCTGATCTAAACTCCTCATCACATGCTGGCATGCACTCCAGGTTGATAGAGTTTCTTAGATCACATGAACACAGTCCTGGGTACCTGTTCGCGTGATAAAGTCACATATAAAGTTGGCATAATAGTTATCTTCCAGACATCGTAGTACGGAAACAAAAGCAGCGGTCAGCAGATTCTTATTTAAATAGTTGTCCAAATTGGAGGTCTTCTTAACCATTCACGCAATAGCACCCTAAGCGTTGTTGTACTTTATAGTTACCAGGTTTGTGAAGACAGATTGCAAAGGGCCCCTTGACCAGTCTTAGAACTGCTATTTTTCTTATCAAATGGAACTGTCTGATTACAGTGCACATTGGTCTCATGTAATTCAGCTATGAATGCACTCATAGACTTGCCTGGCACCACTGCATGAATACAATTTCCCCATTGTGAGGTACAATATCCTATAGGCGTGAGCCAATACATCTGAAGTAAGCTATATGAGAAAAAAAAAGACCACATCGTACCTATTGGTCTGCAAAAACCAGACGCATAAGTTTGACAGGGCTACAATCTATCATTCAATTTAAACTCTCCGAACATTTTGTGTTCCTCTCCAACCGAACATACGCAACCCAGGCTTTTCACCGAACAACATATGGACATAAAGCAAGAAGAAGCTGTTTTAGTAAATGGCATATACCTGGCGAAATGGCATACTCTGTCAAGAGGGTGATGAAGGAGAAAACCAGTAGCCGTAATTCCAAGTGACAAAAGGACCTCGGTAAATGAACATACGTTGAATCAAAAAATAAATATAAGGCAAATAAAATAAAACGGTGTGAGTAGAAGATTAACTCGTGTTTGGTAAAACAAAACCGTGGTAATGTACCTTGGTTCTCGATCTAAGGGAAGTAGTTCTTTCTCAGTTTCTTCATATGCTTTTCAGGTAAATTTTGTGTTTCTCCATCAATTGAGCTGTCCAAACAAACCAAAAGGCGTTCCTAAGTTTATGAAGTGAGGCATTCACTGTTTTTTTACAATGCACAAGATAATCCAATCTACTATTCGCTGAATAGACAGAAACTCCGTCAGTATGTACCCCTTATAATTGGCCAATAAGCACGAAAATAGAGTATTGGTGTAAGCACATATTGAATACATCAAAGTTATCCAGAGAGGCAAGATTGATACACAAAGCGAATGAACAGTGCAAGCTTAATTGCATATGCAAGATACCATGAACACTTAACAAAGAGTACATATTGGAAGATGCAGCATGTCAGGGAAACACCTTTGATAAATGAGAATCTTTTCGATGATAAAAAATGTCATGACAGAGAGGCAAATCTAAAACGTTAATTGTAGGAAAATCTCAAAAGAAATAAATTATTGAGTATGCAACATGGGATAAAAAAGGAATCAACCTGTACCTGCAATATTTGGATTTTGCACAAATACCTTATATACATAGATAGAGAACATCAACACACAAAAATATGAGAAATTATGGGGAGGAGATAGGAGAGGGGAGGAGACAAATCAACAACAGAAAAATTACGCAGGAGGCTACGAGTGCCCTTACCTGGCTTGTGCTTGTGGAGGACAACAGAAAAATCAACAACAATTGTCGAGTCCTTTCAATCAAGATATATGACCAACTATACCCTGCAACAAAGCCATTTCTCAAAAGTCACCAAGAGAACACACAAGATCCGAACTCCATCTTACATCTAGCGTCAGAACTAAGCATTGGCCACCAGTGATAAAAAAAATCCACCAGTGAAGGATACTATAAATTTCAGCAAAGAAATCAACCACACCAAGAGAAGAGCTTTTTCATGATAGGGTAAGCAAAAAAGGTGAACAATGGCATTTACCTGAAATTTTTCAAATGCACGAGAAGGTATGTTGTCATCAAATTGCCTCATCAAGTCTCATGGCCCTTCACCAACTCCAACAATCACAATTGGCAAAGGGTAGTCACTGAAATAACAAGTCATATATTTTTCTTACATTAAAGAGCTCAATATTACAATATGTAAATTGCATATAACATAACTGTTATTATAGCGGTGGAAATATCAGGTGAATATACCTTGCTTTCACAGTGGCATCTATAGTTTTCCTTTCCTGTGGGCTCAGCTATCCATTACCTGTGTCAACACTGCGTGTAACCTGTGCAAATTGGTAAAGAGAGCAGAACACCATCATATATTTTTCTTAAAATGTAAGAGCTCAATATTACAATATGTAAATTGCATATAACATAACTGTTATTATAGCAGTGGAAATATCAGGTGAATATACCTTGCTTTCACAGTGGCATCTATAGTTTCCCTTTCCTGTGGGCTCAGCTATCCATTAGCTGTGTCAACACTGCGTGTAACCTGTGCAAATTGGTAAAGAGAGCAGAACAAGTTACACACAGGTATTGTATTATATAAGCAATCAGTATAGGAAAATGCACTTTGGCTCATAGAAGCATTTGCTCTCATTATGTGAATCCACATTTTGAAATGTCAAAAAATTCTAAACTAAATTTGTACATGTACATCTAAACATTTTATGTTGGTACACAAATTTTCAAAAAAAGAAAAAAAATTCTGTGGCTCCTATAAAAAAGACAAATTTTGATGTTGTAACACGACTACATACAACATATTTTTTGTCTTTTTTGTACACACCACACAAAATGTTGTTTTTCCACGAAAACTTGTGTACGAACATAGAATATCACGATGTATACCAAAAAAATTATGTCAATTTTTTTTAACATTTTTAAAATTAATTTTTAATTATTTTATATAATGGGAGCATTTACTCCTATGAGCCAAAATGCCACCTCCATCAGTATAGTACTATATAACAGAATTAGAATACTGGTACAAGAATAAACCTGTCTATCTGCTATTATAAGAACTTGACATGGTATTGGCCACCACTACTATCCACAATTCACTCACAATCATAGGTGCAAAGGAAGTGGGACCTGTTGATAATACAGAAACACAAATAAGCCCTCCAAAAAAACACAAATCAGCAAACTGAATATTCTTGGAGAACGTTCTATAAAGGACTACAAAAAATGATACACTGGCCAGCCAAACGAAGCTGCCGGCCAAGTGCCTCCATGAAGCCATCACACGATTGGTTGTCTGGATAGAAGCTAAATAGCTTCTGATGATGAGTAGTAGCTGTCATCAGATATACACAACATCAAGCACTGGCATCTGCCGCTAGTCCAACACGGACTGGTTGTACCACATGGAGAACCATGGCCGAGAGACCTCCTGTTCCTTCTCCCTCAACCTTCTCCCTTTCCAGCAACATCTCTTCTTCCTCCTCTTCCTCGCAGACTGCACATACCACATTCGTCTGAGCCCCTTGGAATCCAAAAGTGAACGATAACGCCACAAAAACCACAAAGAAAGGGCAAGAGGACAAGGTAATAAAACTCACCTCAACTTCAATCGTGGTCACCATAGCCTGGACAACACCGTGAATGTCCGGCCGCAAGCGCTTCGCCGGTGAGCTGCAATCCTCGTCGCTGCGCCCCAGATCTGCTCGCCCCCACACCCTCCGCTTGGAAGTTTACTACGCCCCTTCGTCCCCGCTCGACCGGATCGAGCAGTGGTGGCTCGATGCGGCGGCCGCGATGGTGAGGAGGAGAGGTGCGCGATGCGGCGACCGGGATGGGGGCGGAGGGGAAAGGAGGAGAAGCAACGAGGCGTCGTTGCTGCTGAGATGGTCGTGCGGCGGCGGACGGCAGCGCTGCTCGCGCTCCTGCATGCTCGCCATAGCCGGCAGTGGCTCCTCCACGAGGACCAGAGGATGAGGTGGAGGTGAGGGGATTGGGATGGGGCGCGAGGCCAGGGATTGGGGAGGAGGAACCGGGCGACGGGATTGGGGCTGGCGGCTAGGTTTTTCGCCGCTTTTTATACTGCCCTGTGAAAAGAATGGACGGACAAGATGCATTGATGGAAAGATCTAATGGACCATAAGCGCTAATCGCTGTGAGGCCCCCGTGGGGGGGCCTCATATATACCCCTGGATTCATAATAAGATACATGCAAATAAAATCATCTAATAGCTATATCAATCATGGAAAAGTTACCAACAAATTAATAATAAGCATCATGAATCATGTCTATCAGCAGGATTGCAATGTTCATAAAAGGATATGATAAAGTGGTATCTCGCTTGCCCGTATTTGTACAACAAAACATAAATGCCCGGGCACCTTTGAAGTTCATGGAAAGACTAGAAGTGGAGATTATCAAAGATAAAAGCATCAAAGTTATACCACAATTAATCACATTTTGAGACAAGCATATTATACTAAGAATGACAGTTGTGCTCTCAAGAAAGTGCTCAAAGAAAGGATGGTGACTCAGCATAAAAGTAAAAGATTGGCCCTTCGCAGAGGGAAGCAGGTATTAACATGTGCTAGAGCTTTTCATTTTTATAAAGACAGAAGTAAAATGGTTTTGAGAGGTGTTTGTTGTTGTCAACGAATGGTAATGGGTATTCTAACTACCTCATCAACCGGACTTCCAAGAGCTGCTCCCATGAAATTTTATTTTTGGGTGGCACTCCTTCCAACCTTGCTTTCACAAACCATGGCTAACCGAATCCTCGGGTGCCTGCCAACAATCTCATACCATGAAGGAGTGTCTTTTTATTTTAGTTTTATTTAGATGACACTCCTCCCCACCTTTGCTTTCTCAAGCCATGGCTAACCGAATCCTCGGGTGCCGACCAACAATCACATACCATGGAGGAGTGTCTATTTGTAAATTTATGAAAGTTAGTTAATTGGGGCTGGGAACCCCGTTGCCAGCTCTTTTTGCAAAATTATTGGATAAGCGGATGTGCCACTAGTCCATTGGTGAAAGTCCGTCCGGAGTAAATGACAAGATCGAAAGATAAACACCACATACTTCCTCATGAGCTATAAAACATTAACACAAATTGAGAAGCTTTTTGAAGGTTTTAAAGGTAGCACATGAGAATTTACTTGGAATGGTTTGAAATGCCATGCATAGGTATTTATAGTGGACACTCTGGAATAACTTGGTTTTCAGGGGTTTGGAAGCACGAGCAGTGTTCCCGCTCAGTACAAGTGAAGGCTAGCAATAGACCGGGAAGCGACAATCAAGAGAGCAATGAATCGTCATAATCATGCTTGCGGCAAAATAAATTAACAGAGGCATAAAAGTGATACAAGAACTCTGAGGTGAAGTAAATCATCGAGGCTTAATTGACCTTTGTTCAGTCATATGCATGCGTGAGCATGTGCCAAGTTGATTCAAGTGGATTATTCAGAGGAGGATACCACAATGTCATATCTATCTATGAATAAAGCAATGCAAGCAAATATTTATGATATGCTACTCATATTAATAAATTGGAACTAAACATGAGAGATGAGGAACTACTAAACTTTCTTAATTGACATATACCTCACATGAACCAACTAAGCATGCTCACATGGATGAGTATATGTACAAAAATGAAAACAAATAGAGTTCATACCAGCCTCTCACCACAGTCGGATTGTTGTTGATCGTCATTATTGCCTTTCACTTGTGTAGCTTGAATAATATGGAATAAAAACCAAGTTCCAACCACCGAAGACCACTGAAATCCATGATGAACTTTACAAAACCAAAGAAGAACAACAAATATTTTTGGTGTTTTCGGGTTAGAAACAAGAACAAAAGGAAACAAGCAAACAAAGCAAAATCTTTTTGGATTTTCTTATAGCAAACCAACGATAGCAATAAAGCAAGATGAAAGCAAGAAACCAAAATAACAAATGGTAAAGAGAAACAACAGAAATATTTTTGGTCTTTTTGTGTTTTAGGAAAGAAACAAAGCAAAAACAAGAGAATGAAGACTAGAAGAAACACAGAAAAGCAGGATGGCAGAAATCTGCCAAAACCTGACAGCAGTACAGAAATCGATTTTTACAAAACTCTTCCGTTGCTCAGTTCGAAAAGTGTTCAACTAATGAAAGTTAGATAACAACCTGGGGAACATGCACAAAAATTTGCAACTCAAAATAAAGTTCTGGCTGTGCACACGATTTTTTTTAGTAACAGCCCAGAATCTGTTTTCAGGCAGCACTTCTCCAGATATCATCTTCCTCTCATTAGAAAACCACTCAAAGAAACTAAACAAGTATATACAAGTATCCAGCAACCATAATATGCAAAGAATGCATGAGTGATGCCGGTATACCTCCCCCCAAGCTTAGGATTTTGGCCTAAGTGAAGATCAATCCCATGGTGCCCATGAAGTAGCACCTTCGTAGTACGACGAAGATGGATCATATTCCGGGTATGTGCTGGAAGAAGCACCCGGATACGTGACTGTGTAGTCATAAGAGGGCTCGGCGTCCTCGGAGTCATGCTGCTGATGGAAGCCTTGTATCTTCAATTGCTCATCCACCTCCTCCTTAGAGCGCGACCATGGTTTCCTGTCAATACTGAACAAATCTGGCTGCGGCAAAAGGATTTCCCTCTCTTCCCCGTCAGCAAACAATATTCTATAGACAATGTTATCTAAACTAGAGTCGGCCGTAACAAATTGGTGACTCTTCATAGCAGCAATATCGAGCCTCATAGGGGTTATTTTTACATCAGTAGGGTCAAGAGGAAGCTCTAAATATGCTAAAACGCGCGAAGCAATAATTCCTCCAAATATAGGCCCCTTGTTAGACAAGCGGCGAGCAACAAGAGCACCAAGATGATAGGGCGTGTCCCCAGTGAGTGCAGCAATTAAGAAACCAAGGTGATAGCTAGATATGTTACTAGTGTTCTCCCTACCAAGAATGCTAGTGCCGATGTAATAAGCAAAATACTTAATGGCGGGGAGTTGAATGTTTCTTATCTTGCCACGCTGAATGGTGCGACAATCATCATTGGTGATCCCTCGATAGAGCTCCAGCAATTCCTTGGGGTTATCCTCGATCTTCCTTGCTGTACCTACAGGGGCAATACCCAATGCAGCACAAAAAAATTCCAACTTCATAGTAATAGGTTTACCATAGATCTTGAATGAAACTGTCGGGTGAAAGTGCTTATTGTTGAACTTGAAGCTCTCCACAAAGATTTTAGTGAGCGTGTAGTATTGCTCACTCTCATCTCCCACATAGGTGGTTAAGCCTGCCTTACCGACAAGGGTCAAGAAATCATCCAACAAACCTGCATTTCTCAAAAAGTCATAACATGGGAAGGATGAAGCATTAGGGACTCCATTGTCCTCTTCGGGTGCAAAGCTTGGTGCGATGAGGTCCTCATTATAGGATTGCCTGAATCGGGTGGATGACCTCGAGGGCCTCCCTGTGCTTGTTGTCTCTCTTTCAAACACTTCTCCAAAGTTATAATTATCCATCTTCCTTTTCTGAAATTTTTCAACAAACATTATAAAATTTGATTTGGTGACATATAGTTGAGGGAAACTACCATAGGAACTTGCTAGAGTACTAAACATGCATCAAAACTAATTCTTACAACTTAGAACAAGCATGCAAGCTCACTAAACATGTTATCTACAGCAGCAAAATATTCAAAATATACTCCACTAAACAAAATTCTATTTGGATAATCGGAGGAGTCACATACCGGAGAGCAAATGTGCCAAATTTCAGACAGAAATCTGGGCTGAGCAAAGAGATCGAGAAATCTGGAGCTCTTGAGCAAAAACGCGAGTGAGAGGAACCTGGTGCGAGTTTTTTCGGGAGAGAGAAGAGAATGGGAGGAAGAGATGATGAAGTGGGGCAAGGAGGGGCCCACAAAACAGGGTGGTGCGCCCCCTAGCTGGCCGCGCCGGCCTGTGGGGTGCCACCCTGCGGTGCCCCACTGGTCATCCCCAGGTGTTCCCAGGTGCCTCGTCGAAAATAGGACTACTGGTATAATTTTTGTGAATTTTTGAAAACTTTGAAAAATGCACATTTCTAGGTGTTAAATTTATTATTACTAGGCCGAAAAAGATTTTGAAATCTCTAATTAACTAAAGAACTTTGCAAAACAAAAGTTCTACAGAAAGTAGATCAAGTGGAGGAAGAAAGAAGTGTTGTTTAGCTCTTCTATGCATATAAAATATACTTGTTAACAAGGTTGATCAAGTCTTTCCACCAAATAATTTTACATGTCATAAGAAGAAATAAACCTCAAATCAATCATATTACCTTATATTGTATTGATGCGGATCCAATCATAATAGTTTGATATCCTTCTTTAGGATCATATATAGGACAATCAATAACTCCCACTTGGACAGTTCTTGAATTGGAAATTGTATTAACTCCACATATTTTATCAGTCTTCTTGGGGAAATAGATAGTATGTTCCTTGTCATCAACATTAAAAGTGACTTTTCCTTTATTGCAATCAATAACAGCCCCTGCAGTATTAAGAAAGGGTCTCCCAAGAATAATGGACATATTATCATCTTCAGGCATTTCCAACACAATAAAATCAGTTAATATCAAGCAGTTTTGAGTAACTTGAACAGGAACATCCTCACATACACCAACAGGAATAGCAGTAGATTTATCAGCCATTTGCAAAGATATATCAGTTGGTATCAACTTATCTAAATAAAGTCTCTTATAAAGAGAAAAAGGCATAACACTAACACCCGCTCCCAAATCACATAGAGCAGTTCTAACATAATTATTCTTAATAGAACAAGGAATAGTCGGTATACTCAGGTCGCCAAGCTTCTTTGGAACCTTACCATTAAAAGAGTAATTAGCAAGCATAGTGGAAATCTCCTCATTAGGAATTTTCCTTTTGTTAGTGACAATATCTTTCATATACTTTGAATAAGGAGGCAATTTAGTAGCATCAGTCAAAGGGATTTGCAAGAATAAAGGTTTCATCCAATCACAAAATTTATTATAGTGTTCTTCTTCCTTTGATTTTAGTTTCTTAGCAGGAAAAGGCATTTGCTTTTGAACCCAAGGTTCTCTTTCATTACCATGTTTCTCAGCAATAAAATCTTCTTTAGAGTACTTTTTATTTTTAGCATGCTTTTCAGGTTCTTCTTCAACCTCTTCTTTATCAAGAGTATCATTCTTATCATTATCTTTATCATGTTCATTACCACTTTCAGTTTCAGCATCAGAAATAGAAATACTATTAGGATCATTAACAGGTTCAGAGGATTCTACAACATTCTTATGTTTCTTTTTCTTTTTCTTAGATGGAGCACTAGTTTTAGTTCATTGAGAATCTTGTTCAACTCTTTTGGGATGTCCTTCAGGATATATTGGATCCTGGGTAGAAACACCACCTCTAGTTGTTACTTCATAAGCATGTTTTTCTTTAGAATTATTTTCCAACAAGTCATTTTGCACTTTAGTGAGTTGATCAATTTGAGTTTGAACCATATGAAAATGTTTAACAAGCATCTTAACATCATTGGAGGTTCTCTCCACAATATCATGCAATTCACTAATAGCTCGAGAATTTTCCATTAAATGATTCTCTACTCTCATATTAAAATTTTCTTGCTTAACAATATAATTATCAAACTCATCTAAGCATTGAGCAGGAGGTTTCGAATACGGAATATCTTCCCTAGTAAAGCGTTGAAGAGAGTGTACCTCAATCATTGATGAAGGTGGAGTTATCTTACATAAATCTTCTATAGGAGGTAAATTCTTCACATCTTCAGGTTTAATACCCTTCTCTTTAAGAGACTTCTTGGCTTCCCTCATATCTTCATCATTTAATTTAATCATACCCCTCTTCTTCAATATCGGTGTCGGGGTTGGTTCAGGTGTAGACCAATCATCATGATTCTGGCCTATTTTAGCCAATAATTCTTTTTAATTTTTCTTGCATCAGTAGCAGCATTGCATTTTTCAATAAAATCATCATCAAGTTCCACATGATCTTCATCAAGATCATCACTAGAGTATTCAACAGACTCAGGTGAATTAACAGGTGTAGCAGCATTTTCATTAGGAGTTTCAGTATTTTCAATTTGTCTAGACCTAGCAATTGTAGCATCTAGAAAAGATCCTAACGAACCATCATTATCAAGCACGAGTAGAAGCATCATCAAAATTATAAGAGGAATTTTCAGATTCAGCGTAAGTACCAGCATTTGAAGCTTGTGGAGGTGAAACAAGTTTACTTATCACGGATGGTGAATCAAGAGCAAGCAGAGGTACTCGAGTTGTACCTTTTCTTGTAGTGGATGGTAATATGGCGACCTTAGTATCGCGAGGTTTACCCATGATGGAGAATTTGCAGCGAACAATATCAATCCAAGTGAACTTCCAAATAAAGCTATGTTCCCCGGCAACGGCGCAAGAAAATAGTCTTGATGACCCACAAGTATAGGGGATCGCAACAGTCTTCGAGGGAAGTAAAACCCAATTTATTGATTCGACACAAGGGGAGACAAAGAATACTTGAAAGCCTTAACAGCGGAGTTATCAATTCAGCTGCACCTGGAAACAGACTTGCTCGCAAGAGTTTATCAGTAGCAACAGTTTTATAGCAGTAGCAGTAGCGAAATAACAGCAGCAGAGTAACAAAGACAGCAGTAGTGATTATAGTAAACATCAGGATTAAAATACTGTAGGCACAGGGATGGATGAACGGGCGTTGCATGGATGAGAGAAACTCATGTAACAATCAAAGCAGGGGCATTTGTAGATAATAATAAAATGGCATCCAAGTACTAATCAATCAATAGGCATGTGTTCCATATATAGTCGTACGTGCTCGCAATGAGAAACTTGCACAACATCTTTTGTCCTACTAGCCGGTGGCAGCCGGGCCTCTAGGGAAACTACTGGATATTAAGGTACTCCTTTTAATAGAGTACCGGAGCAAAGCATTAACACTCCATGAACACATGTGATCCTCACATCACCGCCTTCCCCTCCGGTTGTCCCAATTTCTGTCACTTTGGGGCCTCGGGTTCCGGACAGCGACATGTGTATACAACTTGCAGGTAAGATCATAAACAACGAATATCTTCATGAATCAATAACATGTTCAGATCTGAGATCATGGCACTCGGGCCCTAGTGACAAGCATTAAGCATAACAAGTTGCAACAATATCATAAAAGTAACATCTACGGATACTAGGCACTATGCCCTAACAATCTTATGACTATTAAAACAAAAAAACAGGAAAGGCCTATGCTTCACAAAAACAAAAAAACAAGGAGATTCAACATATAGGTTTGTTTATGTAAAAATAAAGATTTAATTTATCCATTTGCAATAGCTCAGAGCGCAATACACTGTTTATTGTCTGCAAAATAATCAAGATATCACATGTTTCTTGTACGGGGATGCTGACATCGGGGACCCATGAGCCAGCAGCGTCGTCAACGTTTTAAAGGCGGTAGGGGATGGAAAGAAAAAATAAACCAAAAATATGTTGGTACAAAATCCAAGAAAAGAAACATTTTCGTTCTAAGAGGATGACATGCGGGACCCATGAGGCAGCAGCATCCTCAGCGTTTATTGTTCATAGAGGCTGACATGTGGGACCCGTGAGCCAGCAGCGTCCTCAACGTTTTAAAGGCAGCAGGAGATCGAAAGAAAAAATAAGCCAAAAATCATTTGGTAAACAAAATCCAAGAAAAGAAACATTTACCGTTCTGAGAGGATGACATGCGGGATCCATGAGGCAGCAGCATCCTCAACGATTCCAAGGCGGCAGGGGAACAAAGGAAAAAATAGGAAATATCCAGAAATTAATTAGGGGTTCAAAATAAATCCATCAAAGGAAACTTTTATTGTTCACAGAGGATGACATGTGGGACCGACCTGCCAACAGCGTCCTCATCGTTTCAAAGGGGGCAGGAGATCAAAAGAAAAAGGCAAATAGCCAGAAATTAGGGGTAAAAAATAACTCCAAGAAAGGAAACTTTTATTGTTCGTAGAGGATGAGATGCGGGACCCATGAGCCAGCAGCTTACTCAACATTTCAAAGGCGGCATGAGATCGAAAGAAAAAGGCAAGTGACAAAATATCAGGAGCCAAAGATAATCCAAGAAAAAAACTTTATTGTACATAGAGGATGACATGCGGGTCCCAATTAGCAGCGAGCGGTCTCAACGTTTCAAATGCGGCTTGAGATCAAAAGAAAAAGAAAGTTGATTGTACATAGAGGATGACATGCGGGTCCCATGAGTCGGCAGCTTACTCAACGTTTCCAAGGCGGCCGGGGATCAAAAGAAAAAGGAAATAGCCAAAAATCAGAGGGTGAAAAAAAACCCAAGAAAATAAACTTTTATAGCACATAGAGGATGACATGCGGGTCCCATGAGCCAGCAGGTTCCTCAATGTTTCAAACATGGCATGAGATCGAAAGAAAAAGGCAAGTGACCAAATATCAGGATCCAAAAATAATTCAAGAAAAGAAACTTGATTGGACATAGAGGATGACATGCGGGTCCCATGAGTCAGCAGCTTACTCAACGTTTCCAAGACGGCAGGGGATCAAAAGAAAAAGGAAATAGCCAAAAATCAGAGGGTGAAAAAAAATCCAAGAAAATAAACTTTTATAGCACATATAGGATGACATGCGGGTCCCATGAGCCAGCAGGTTCCTCAACGTTTCAAATGTGGCATGAGATCGAAAGAAAAAGGCAAGTGACCAAATATGAGGAGCCAAAAATAATTCAAGAAAAGAAAGTTTTATAGTACATAGAGGATGACATGCGGGTCCCATTTAGCAGCAGCGGTATCACCGTTTGAGAGGCGGCAGGGGATCGAAAGAAAAAGGCAAGTGACCAAATATCAGGAGCCAAAAATAATTCAAGAAAAGAAAGTTTTATAGTACATAGAGGATGACATGCGGGTCCTATTTAGCAGCAGCGGTATCACCGTTTGAGAGGCTGCACGGGATCGAAAGAAAAAGGCAAGTGACCAAATATGAGGAGCCAAAAATAATTCAAGAAAAGAAAGTTTTAAGGTACATAGAGGATGACATGCGGGTCCCATTTAGCAGCAGCGGTATCACCGTTTGAGAGGCGGCATGGGATCGAAAGAAAAAGGCAAGTGACCAAATATGAGGTGCCAAAAAAAATCCAAGAAAAGAAAGTTGATTGCACATAGAGGATGACATGCGGGTCCCATTTAGCAGCAGCGGTCTCAACGTTTCCAAGGCGGCAAGGGATCAAAAGAAAAAGGAAGTAGCCAGAAATCAGGGGTCAAAAAAATCCAAGAATAGAAAGAATTTTGGTTCATAGAGGATGACATGCGGGACCCATGATCCTGCATCGTAAACGGCTCGATCGGAGAGCGTTGAACGAGATGGCGCGATCGAGAAAAAAAACAACGCCAGAGAGGCTGCCATCTGGGCCCTACATCCCTGGGCGGTGCGGATTTGCGTTGACTCGGCCGGCGAACCCGAGAATTCGAGATGCACCACGTCCCGGGCCACCATACGCGACGTTTTGGCCGTTTTCGTCGGGCTAGGTGGCCTCAAAAACGAGAAAAAAACGTTTTGACATGCACAACGGAGAGACCAAAAATCGTCGGCCATGGTACACCAACAACCACGGCGCGACTTCAACTTCGTCGGCCATGGCAACTTTTCTTGTAGTGATTGTGTCAGATCGAGGATCCGTGTTCACATCAGCATTTTGGAAGCAACTACATGAAGCTTTAGGATCCAAGTTAGACTATAGCACCGCCTATCATCCTCAGACAGGCGGACAAACAGAGAGAACAAACCAGATATTGGAAGATATGCTTAGGGCATGTGCCCTAGACTTCGAAGGATCATGGGAGGAACACTTACCACTTGCAGAATTTTCATACAATAATAGCTATCAAAGCAGCATCAAGATGGCACCATTTGAAGCTCTGTACGGAAGGAAGTGTAGATCACCGATATGTTGGTATGAGGCAGGATCAAGCAAGGAATTCAACCCTGATTATGTCAAAGAAAAGCAGCAGATCATTGACACTATAAGATATAGGATTAAAATAGCTCAAAGTCGACAAAAGAGTTATGCCGATCAAAAGAGAAGAACATGGGAGCCACAAGTTGGAGACATGGTGTACCTTAAGGTAAGTCCGATGAAAGGTCTTCAGAGATTCGGAGTAAAGGGGAAGCTTAGCCCTAGATACATCGGACCTTTCAAGATACTGAGTCAGAACCGAGGGTTAGCCTTTGAATTGGATCTACCGGGAAGGTTAGCTCAAGTACACAATGTATTCCATGTGTCTCAACTCAGGAAATGTTTAAAGACCCCAGACGAACCAGTATCACATGATGAGTTAGAGTTACAACCAGATTTGACTTATATCGAGAAGCCAGCCAAGATTCTCGAGGAAAATTGGAAGCAACTCAGAAACAGAGCCATTAAGTGCTGCAAGATTCAATGGAAGCATCACCCCGAAAGAGAAGCCACTTGGGAGAAGGAAGAAGACATGAGAAAGTCTTACCCAGAACTGTTCAGGTATTACAACCACAACTTCGGGACGAAGTTTTCTTTAAGGGGGAAAGGCTGTAATGTCCCAGGTTTAGAGATGATCGAGGGGTAGAATTTAGAAAGAGATGTGCATTGCATCGTAAATTCTGGGGAAATTTCGCGCTTTTAAAACAAAAATGCATCGAAGGGGGACAAGTTTCTCTCTCGACACCTTACAGGGTTAGGGTTTCGAGAGTGCGACCAACTTGCATCTCACTTAACTAGTTTAGGGTTTTGAGAAGAGAGGAGATTTAGTGCATCACAACTTAAGTTTCATGATTGAATTCAAACACAAGTTGCATTTGAATTTCAAATTCAAACACCATATGAATATCTCATAATTCAATATTGAGGTAATTCTTTAAACAAATTATAATTAATAAAGAATACCAATAATACAAATATTAAGTAAAGCTCATTAGAGAAAATTGGAGCTTTATTGATAACCACACATGATACATTGTCATTACAATATTCAAAAATTGAAATAAGAAATGTTACAACACATTACATTAATTGAATAAAAGGAAACAGAAAAACAAAGATTACAACTTAATGAAACTTCCTAAACTACAAGTTGATCTTCATGAAATCCTTGATCAAGATGATCTTGAGTTTCATCTTGATCATCTCCAAGTTCCCTGCACACACAAAGACCAAACCAGATTATGCCAAGTGGCAAAGCCACTTGGCAGATTAGCAAAAGAAAGTAAAATGTGAGAAGATATGACCAAGATCAGCCGAGCTGATCCATCCAGCTGCACAACCACACACACACACACACACACACACACAGGCTGCTCACACAGCTAGTGTGCATGCCCAACAACAAGCCATGGTGTGTGCATGTATCACAGCACACACACAAGGCCAGTGAGTCACCAACAGGTTGCCAGGTCTTGCTGTCGACCAGAGAAGCAAAGGGCAAGGTATACAAAAGCTTTCCACAGTAAACCCTAACCATTCCATCGACACAAGCTTCTGTGTAAGCAGTACACCAAGAACACAAGAACATCAGGAACAGGAAGAACAGTCACTGCTGTTCAACCTACTCAAACAGCCACAGTAATCAACCAAGCATCACAAGCTTGTAAGGAGGAGCAGGGCAAGCAAACCAAGCATCACTGAAGCAATCCTCTACACCAACACCAATTACTAGGAGCTGGAGCAAGGTATACTAGTAAATCATGAGCAAGCAAGGTTTTGCTCATACTAATCCAGCATATGCATAGTCACAGAAGCAAAAGAGGGTAGAACCCTGCTTGTATCATCATCTGGCTACCAAGCCATTTGGTGCAAGCAAAATGAAGAATAGCCAGAAGGAAACCATCCAGGGAACACTGGTTGTGTCAACACAGTGACACAACCAGAGAAATCCAACAAGGATTTAATTCCTATCTAGCCACACAGATTCACTTAGCACCCTATAGCTAGCTAAACCATCAGACAGATAGACCATATGATGTCTATTTATATTTGTCAACATCAAAGACCACTGGAAATCCAAAAGAGGATTAACCAGAAGGCATCCACCAAGCCACAACTAGCCACAGAGAAGGGGAGCTACCCATGACAGCATCAAAGGGCTGTCAGGGCCACCTCAACCCGCATCCAACACTTTAAGCCACCACATCATCACCCAATAGGGTTCAGTAGTGGGCTAGGGTACACAACCAGTGGTTGGCATCCATCTAGCCCTACCAAATTCAAGTAAAATGATCATCACTGCAGGCAGTTCACATCAATTATCCATGTGATCAAGCCAAGCTAGATAGATAATTGAAATACATAAGCAACCAGTGGTATAGACACTTGCAAATGACCCAGAAGATCACTGCAAGCCACAACAAACACTTGATCAGGCAAAGCCTGCACCAGCACAAGGCATGGTGATACATGATACGTCCAATTTGCATCACTATTTTATATCATAATTTGCTGTTATTCATTGATATATTTCGTATTTGGAGATAATACTTATGTTATTTCATCTATTTTGCATGTTTCATGATTATTGGAGGATCGCGCACCGGAGCCAGGATTCTGCTGGAAAAAGCACCGTCAGAATGCAATATTTCGGAAGATCAACAGTTGACGGAAATTATATGAAAAATCCTATTTTTCCGGATGACGAAGGGAGCCAGAAGGGGGAGCCGAGGGGACCCGAGGTGGGCCCACCCCATAGGCTGGCGCGGCCCAAGGCCTGGCCGCGCCGCCCTGTGAGGAGGGGGCCCACATCCCCCTCTCGCCTCCTTTTCTTCGCGTACGCCTTCGTCCAGAAAACCTAAGCTCCAGAGGATAGTCACGAAAAGTCACAGCCGCCTCTGCGGGGCGGAGAACACCAGAGAGAAAAGAGCTCTCCGGCGGGCAGGAATCCGCCGGGGAAATTCCCTCCCGGAGGGGGAAATCGACGCCATCGTCATCGTCATCGAGCTGGACATCATCTCCATCACCATCGTCATCATCACCATCATCATCACCGCCGTCTCCACCGCTGCACCTCGTCACCGCTGTAGCAATTTGGGTTTGATCTTGATTGTTTGATAGCGGAAACTCTCCCGGTGTTGATTTCTACTTGTTATTGATGCTATTGAGTGAAACCGTTGAACCAAGGTTTATGTTCAGATTGTTATTCATCATCATATCACCTCTGATCATGTTCCATATGATGTCTCGTGAGTAGTTCGTTTAGTTCTTGAGGACATGGGTGAAGTCTAAATGTTAGTAGTGAATTATGGTTGAGTAATATTCAATGTTATGATATTTAAGTTGTGGTGTCATTCTTCTAGTGGTGTCGTGTGAACGTCGACTACACGACAATTCACCTCTATGGGCCTAGGGGAATGCATCTTGTACTCGTTTGCCAATTGCGGGGTTGCCGGAGTGACAGAAACCTGAGCCCCCGTTGGTATATCGATGCAGGAGGGATCGCAGGATCTCGAGTTTAAGGCTGTGGTTAGATTTATCTTAATTACTTTCTTGTAGTTGCGGATGCTTGCAAGGGGTATAATCACAAGTATGTATTAGTCCTAGGAAGGGCGGTACATTAGCATAGGTTCACCCACACAACACTTATCAAAACAATGAAGATTAATTAGCCGTATGTAGCGAAAGCACTAGACTAAAATCCCGTGTGTCCTCGAGAACGTTTGGTCATTATAAGTAAACAAACCGGCTTGTCCTTTGTGCTAAAAAGGATTGTGCCACTCGCTGCAATTATTTCTCTCGCATTTTACTTACTCGTACTTTATTCAGCTGTTACTTCAAAACCCCTTGAATACTTGTCTGTGAGCATTTACAGTGAATCCTTCATTGAAACTGCTTGTCAACACCTTCTGCTCCTCGTTGGGATCGACATTCTTACTTATCGAAGATACTACGATACACCCCCTATACTTGTGGGTCATCAAGACTATTTTCTGGCGCCGTTGCCGGGGAGTGAAGCGCTATTGGTAAGTGGAATTGGTAAGGAAAACCTTTACTCGTTTGTGCTGATTTTATTTCTGCCCGCTGCTATAAGTCATTATGGAGAGATCTTCTCTTCAATTTCTATTTGGGAAATCTACTACTACTGCAACGGTAGTGGATGAGGCGCCAGGTGAGGAAGTAATACCATATAAAATACCTATGAAAATTATTGAACGTGTTATGGATAACCGCTATGAAGGGGATGGAACTGTCCATCCCGGTGATCATTTACTGTTTTTACTTGAATTATGCGGGTTATTCAAATGTGCAGGTATTGCTATGAATGAAGTTAGAAAGAAACTATTCTCTATATCGCTGTCTGGTAAAGCAGCGCATTGGTATAAATTGCTGAAGAATGGTGATTCTCTTAATTGGGAGGACATTGTGCCTTTATTTTATTCCAAATTCTATCCTCCAAGTGAAATTCACAAAGATCGGAACCGCATATATAATTTCTGGCCTCATGATGGAGAAAGTATTGCCCAAGCTTGGGGGAGATTGAAGTCTTTAATGCTCAAATGCCCCATTCATGAGCTTCCTGGTAATGTTATCATTGATAATTTTTATGCAAGATTGTCTTTTCAAGATAAGACTTTGCTGGATACTTCTTGTTCTGGATCATTTACACACAACAAAGAAGAGTTTAAAAGGGACCTTCTTGATCGAATCCAGGAGAATACTGAAGGATGGGAGAACGACAAAGATAGAGAGTCAGGTATAAATTATGATTATAAATGCATTGAAGTTTTTATGGATACCGATAAATTTCGCAATATTAGTGCTACTTATGGTCTTGATTCTCAAGTTGTTGCAAATCTTTACAAAGCTTTTGCCTCTCATTATGAATTGCCTAAGAAGAATTTCGATAAGTATCATGAACCGTATAAGGATAAAATTGATTCATCTGTAAACAAATGTGTTGTAATTGAAACTGTTGATCATGTTATTCCTGAAGCTTATATTGAAAAAACTCCTTTTCCTGCTAAAATGAAGGAGTACTCTGTTATATCTAGTGCGGTTAATAAAAGTGAAAAGAAACCTATAGAACCTGAAGAACAAATTAAGGTTGAACCTGCTGTTGCAATAGTTAAAGATCTTGTGACTGAAAATGTGGAAGATGGTCATATTATTTTCTATGAAGATGCTTCTAATATTGTTTCGCATCCTAATAAGTCTAGAAAAACCAGTGTTCCTATGCTATTTGTTAGAATTGGTGATCATTGTTATTATGGTTTATGTGACATTGGTGCAAGTATTAGCGCCATTCCTTATGAGCTTTATACGGAGATCATGCATGAAATTGGTTCTTGTGAACTTGAAGATATTGATGTGGTTATTCGGCTAGCTAATAGAGAAACTATCTCTCCAATTGGTATTGTTCGAGATGTGGAAGTTCTATGTGGTAAGATTAAATATCCTGCTGACTTTCTGGTACTTGGTTCTGCTGCTAGTAAGTATTGTCCTATTATTTTTGGTAGACCATTCCTAAATACTTGTGGAGCTGTTATAGATTGCAAGAAGGAAAAGATTGTTACTAAATTTGCTCGGTGAATCTTATGAGTTTAATTTCTCTAAATTTGCCAAAACTCCTTATAAAGCTGATTTGCCTAATAATGATTTTAGAGTTGAACAAGTGATGCGTCTATTGCTCTTGCTCCTAATAATCCTTTGCAGCAACATTTGGAGAATAGTGAGAGTGAAGTCTTTAGAGAAGAAAGAAATGAGCTTGATGAAATTTTCCTTCGTCAACCTATCCTTAAACATGACTTGCCAGTTGAAGATTTAGGTACAACACCACCACCAAAGGAGGATCCTGTTTTCGATTTAAAACCATTGCCTGGTAATCTTAAGTATGCTCATATTGATGATAAGAAAATATATCCTGTTATTATTAGTTCTAAGCTTTCAGAGATTGAGGAAGAAAGGTTATTGGAAATATTGAAGAAACACCGAGGAGCTATTGGCTACACTCTTGATGATTTGAAGGGAATTTCTCCTTCTATTTGCCAACATGCTATTAATATGGAAGATGATGCAAAGCATGTTGTTGAACATCAGCGTCGTCTAATTCCGAAGATGAAGGAGGTGGTAAGGAATGAGGTATTAAAACTTCTTGAAGCTGGTATTATATATCCTATTGCTGATAGTAGATGGGTTAGTCCTGTGCATTGCGTTCCTAATAAAGGAGGAATGACTGTTGTGCCTAATGATAATGATGAGCTCATCCCTCAAAGAGTAGTTGTAGGGTATAGAATGTGCATTGATTTTCGAAAAGTTAATAAAGTTACTAAGAAAGATCATTACCCTTTACCATTTATTGATCAAATGCTAGAAAGGTTGTCTAAAAATACTCATTTTTGCTTTATTGATGGTTATTCTGGGTTTCACAAATTGCTCGTTAAAACTAAAGATCAAGAGAAAACCACTTTCACTTGTCCCTATGGAACTTATGCTTATAGGCGTATGCCTTTTGGTTTATGTAATGCTCCTGCTACTTTTCAAAGATGCATGTCCGCTATTTTTCATGGCTTTTGCGAGAGTATTGTAGAGGTGTTCATGGATGATTTTTCTGTCTATGGGAATTCTTTTGATAATTGCTTGCGAAACCTCGATAAAGTTTTGCGAGAGATGTGAAGAAACTAACCTTGTTCTTAATTGGGAGAAATGCCACTTTATGGTTAATGAAGGAATTGTATTGGGACATAAAATTTCTGAGAGAGGTATTGAAGTTGATAGAGCTAAAGTTGAAGCAATTGAGAAGATGCCCTATCCGAGGGATGTTAAAGGTATTCGTAGTGTTCTTGGTCATGTTGGGTTTTATAGGAGATTTATTAAAGATTTCTCCAAGATTTCAAAGCCTCTTACTAATCTTCTTCAAAAAGATGTACCTTTTGTTTTTGATGATGATTGTAAGGAAGATTTTGAAACTCTAAAGAAAGCCTTAACAACTGCTCCTGTAGTTGAACCTCCTGATTGGAATTTGCCTTTTGAAATTATGTGTGATGCTAGTGATTTTGCTGTAGGCGCTGTTCTTGGACAGCGAGTAGATAAAAAATTAAATGTTATTCATTATGCTAGCAAGACTCTTGATGCTGCTCAAAGAAATTATGCTACAACCGAAAAAGAATTATTAGCTGTAGTCTTTGCTTGTGACAAGTTTAGATCCTATATTGTTGATTCAAAAGTTACAATTCATACCGATCATGCTCGCAATTAGATACCTTATGACAAAGAAAGATGCTAAGCCGAGGCTTATTAGATGGGTACTTCGTTGCAAGAATTTGATTTACATATTGTAGATAGGAAAGGTGCTGATAATCATGTTGCTGATAATTTGTCTAGATTGGAAAATATTGCTTATGATCCTGTTCCTGTTAATGATAGTTTTCCAAATGAACAATTGGCTGTAATTAAGGTGAACTCGCGAGATAGCCCTTGGTATGCTGATTATGCTAACTTTATTGTATCCAAGTACTTGCCTCCAACCTTTTCAGCTCAGCAAAGGAGGAAATTCTTTTATGACTTGAGGCATTATTTTTGGGATGACCCACACTTATATAAAGAAGGAGTTGATGGTATTATGTGAAGATGTGTTACTGAATATGAACAGCAAGAAATATTGAGTAAATGTCATGGTAGTGCTTATGGAGGACATCACGCTGGAGATAGAACCGCGCAAAAGGTTCTGGAATCAGGTTTTTATTGGCCAACTCTCTTCAAAGATGCACGGAAGTTTATTTTATCTTGTGATGAATGTCAAAGGGTTGGTAATATCTCCAGACGCAATGAAATGCCTATGAATTATACTCTTGTTATTGAACCATTCGATTGTTGGGGATTCGACTTCATGGGTCCTTTCCCTTCTTCGAAGGTAACACTCATATACTTGTCGCTGTTGATTATGTTACTAAATGGGTAGAAGCTATACCCACAAAAAGTGCTGATGGTGAAACTTCTTTAAAAATGCTTTTAGATATTATTTTTCCTAGATTTGGAGTACCTAGATATATTATGACTGATGGAGGTTCTCATTTTATTCATGGAGGTTTTAGAAAAACTCTTGCTAAGTATGGTATTAATCATAGAATTGCTTCCGCTTATCACCCTCAAACTAGTGGTCAAGTAGAATTATCAAATAGAGAGATTAAATCTATTTTGGGAAAGACTGTTAATAAATCTAGAAAGAATTGGGCTAGCAAATTGAAGGAAGCACTATGGGCTTATAGAACTGCTTATAAAAATCCTATGGGTATGTCACCGTATAAAATGGTTTATGGAAAGGCTTGTCATTTACCTTTAGAACTAGAGCACAAAGCTTATTGGGCTGTAAGGGAACTTAATAAAGATTTCAAACTTGCCGGTAAGAAGAGATTGCTTCAATTGAGTTCTTTAGATGAATGGAGAAGTGAAGCATATGAAAATGCTAAACTCTTTAAGGAGAAAGTTGAGAAATGGCATGATAGAAGAATTATCAAAAGAGAATTTAATGTTGGGGACAAAGTCCTATTGTATCGGTCTCGTCTTAGATTCTTTGTAGGGAAATTACTCTCAAAATGGGAAGGACCATATGTCATTGATGAGGTTTATCGATCAGGAGCAATTAAAATTAGCTCTCTTCAAGGTAATGCCACACAAGTAGTGAATGGACAAAGACTCAAGCATTATATCTCTGGAGATTCTTATAATGAAGATGTTGATATTATCCAAGTGGTAACTCCGGAAGCTTTCATCAAAGGTCAAACTGACAGTTCTGCAGAGTTCGACTTTGAATAGGTAACAGTACTGGTAATAAAAAGTCCGCGTTTTACTTTCCGAACAATGTTTTTGCTGTTTTTGGAAAACATGAAAAATTACGAGATCGAAACGGAGTGGAGGAGACGCACGAGGGCGTGCCCCCATAGGCCGGCGCGGGCCCCAGTCTGGCCGCGCCGCCCTATGAGGACATCGCCTCGTTGTCCCCCTCCGACTCTTGTTCGATCTGGTACTTTCCGTTTGTCATAAAAATTCCTTCTATATAATCCCCCGGACCCCTGGAGGTCCGTATATCATTTTCTCGACGTGTTTTGTTTCGAGCTGTTTCTGCCAGGATTTGTCTTTGATCTAGAAGCACCATGGTCTCCCACAACAAGGACAAGGAGCCTTCGGAGGAAGGTATTCAAGACCCCGAGTTGAAGGAAGAAGTGAAGGAGGATGAAGAGGAAGTCGAAGAAGTCCCGCAAGAACGCCCGCGCACCACCATTGCAAGCATCGGAGTGGTGTCAAACCTGTTCAACGCCAAGAAGAGCGCACGGATTAGCACCGGAGGAGGAGTTCCACGTCATTACCTAGCTCCAAAGACATCTTCTTCAGGCACTTACCATCCCTTCCGCAATCTAATCTACAATAATCAAATTGAAAGGACTCCCAAGGCAGCATTGCCTAGCAATTGGGATATAGATCGTTCTAACACTGTAGGAAGGATGAAGCCTGAAGCTGAAGGGTGGGGAAATAACTCCAAGGATTGGGACTCGCCGTCGGACATACTTCTTAATCGTGTCGAGCACAATTCGGAGATGATCCGCAACCTCATGTATAAGATTGATGAGCTTCAGGAGCTTGTGGAGAAGCTTGTGAGGAATTCGTCACCACCACCGCCAAAGGAGTAATTCATCATCGGTATTGGCATCCCCTTGGTTTGTTCCAAGCTTGCGGGAGTGCCGCGGTATCACATCATCACTATCTTTTACTTTTTATTATCAAGTAGTGTCATATCATGAGTAGGGAAGTTATCATATAAGATGGGTTGCAGTGTGGAAGTATCTCTCCTTTAGTTTGTCTATGTATCCCTTGGGGTGAGTTATCGTTATGAAATATTAATGAGAAGTCTTATCATTTACATATTGCACACCTTATTTTAGTTTGCAATTTCTATTATATGATTGATCTTGATTTTAGATTGAGTAAATCTATTTGGTTTTGGCAAACTTAGCATTGGTCAATAGCAACAACACCTTGAGGTTTAAGTAGAAAAGAGAAATACATATAGTTGTTTCATTGTCTTCCTTTCTTGTTAGCTCATAGCTTATTATTCTGAAGTTAAAATTGTTTGTGCTTGCAAGAAAGATGCATGATTATGTCTATCACATGTATATTCATTTGTTTCCCTCAACTCTTATGCTTGCTAATTAACCTTGCTAGCCAAAGACCTGTACTGAGAGGGAATGCTTCTCGTGCATCCAAACCTTTAAACCAAAACCCATGCCATGTGTGTCCACTATAACTACCTATTAGGTGGTATTTCCTGCCACTCCAAGTAAATATCTCATGTGCTACCTTTAAACAATTCAAAACTTTATTATTCCTTATTTGTGTCAATGTTCTATAGCTCATGAGGAAGTATGTGGTGTTTATCTTTCAATCTTGTTGGGCAACTTTCACCAATGGACTAGTGGCTTCATCCACTTATCCAGTAACTTTGCAAAAAGAGCTGGCAATGGGATTCCCAGTCCCAAATTAATTAACCAAAATAGACACTCCTCCATGGTATGTGATTGTTGGACGGCACCCGAAGGATTCGGTTAGCCATGGCTTGAGAAAGCAAAGGTGGGGAGGAGTGTCATCATAATAAAACTAAATAAAAAGGCACTCCTTCATGGTATGAGATTGTTGGCAGGCACCCGAGGATTCGGTTAGCCATGGTTTGTGAAAGCAAAGGTTGGAAGGAGTGCCATCCAAAAATAAAGATAAAATGGGAGCCGCTCTTTGAGAGTTTGTCTGGCGAGGGGGTTAGAGTACCCGCTACCAGTCGTTGACAACAACAAACACCCCTCAAAACTTTACTTTTATGCTCTCTATATGATTTCAAAACTTGAAAAGCTCTAGCACATGATTTAATCCCTGCTTCCCTCTGCGAAGGGCCTGTCTTTTTACTTTATGTTGAGTCAGTAAACCTATTTCCCTCCATCTTAAGCAAGCATTTGAGTTGTTGTGATCCAACCATCTATATTGTGATATATTTAATCATGCCTTTTATTCTTCCTTGTTTAGTACAAGTTTTATCTGATGAATATAGCTTTGAAAGTTATCAATGATCATTATGATTGAGTATGCAAGATGAACCACATAAGCTTTAATATGAGAGCGCTGCTCAATAGATAAGTATAATCTGTTAACTGTTCTCTGACCAAGAACAAAGTTTGCCATCACCAATTATGATTTCTTATGCACCTTTATTTGTGATTACCTTATACTTGTTTCAAGTTGAGTTATATGAGGAAGTTGTTTACTAGAATGTCTTGTGTGAATGAACATGATGCTTCTTGTCCGTATTTGATTTATGGACTCTTCACTCCATAAACATGTGGTCTTGTTTACCGAGTTCAGTTTCGCTTGGGGACAAGCGAGGTCTAATCTTGGGGGGAGTTGATACGTCCAATTTGCAGCACTATTTTATATCATAATTTGCTGTTATTCATTGATATATTTCGTATTTGGAGATAATACTTATGTTATTTCATCTATTTTGCATGTTTCGTGATTATTGGAGGATCGCGCACCGGAGCCAGGATTCTGCTGGAAAAAGCACCGTCAGAATGCAATATTTCGGAAGATCAACAGTTGACGGAAATTATATGAAAAATCCTATTTTTCCAGATGACGAAGGGAGCCGAAGGGGGAGCCGAGGGGACCCGAGGTGGGCCCACCTCATAGGCCGGCGCGGCCAGGCCTGGCCGCGCCGCCCTGTGAGGAGGGGGCCCACAGCCCCCTCTCGCCTCCTTTTCTTCGCGTACGCCTTCGTCCCGAAAACCTAAGCTCCAGAGGATAGTTGCGAAGAGTCACAGCCACCTCTGCAGGGCGGAGAACACCAGAGAGAAAAGAGCTCTCCGGCGGGCAGGAATCCGCCGGGGAAATTCCCTCCCGGAGGGAGAAATCGACGCCATCGTCATCGTCATCGAGCTGGACATCATCTCCATCACCATCATCATCATCACCATCATCATCACCGCCGTCTCCACCGCTGCACCTCGTCACCGCTGTAGCAATTTGGGTTTGATCTTGATTGTTTGATAGGGGAAACTCTCCCGGTGTTGACTTCTACTTGTTATTGATGCTATTGAGTGAAACCGTTGAACCAAGGTTTATGTTCAGATTGTTATTTATCATCATATCACCTCTGATCATGTTCCATATGATGTCTCGTGAGTAGTTCGTTTAGTTCTTGAGGACATGGGTGAAGTCTAAATGTTAGTAGTGAATTATGGTTGAGTAATATTCAATGTTATGATATTTAAGTTGTGGTGTCATTCTTCTAGTGGTGTCGTGTGAACGTCGACTACACGACACTTCACCTCTATGGGCCTAGGGGAATGCATCTTGTACTCGTTTGCCAATTGCGGGGTTGCCGGAGTGACGAAACCCGAGCCCCCGTTGGTATATCGATTCGGGAGGGATCGCAGGATCTCGCAGTTTAAGGCTGTGGTTAGATTTATCTTAATTACTTTCTTGTAGTTGCGGATGCTTGCAAGGGGTATAATCAAAAGTATGTATTAGTCCTAGGAAGGGCGGTACATTAGCATAGGTTCACCCACACAACACTTATCAAAACAATGAAGATTAATTAGCCGTATGTAGCGAAAGCACTAGACTAAAATCCCGTGTGTCCTCGAGAACGTTTGGTCATTATAAGTAAACAAACCGGCTTGTCCTTTGTGCTAAAAAGGATTGGGCCACTCGCTGCAATTATTTCTCTCGCATTTTACTTACTCGTAGTTTATTCAGCTGTTACATCAAAACCCCTTGAATACTTGTCTGTGAGCATTTACAGTGAATCCTTCATTGAAACTGCTTGTCAACACCTTCTGCTCCTCGTTGGGATCGATATTCTTACTTATCAAAGATACTACGATACACCCCCTATACTTGTGGGTCATCAATACACAATCACCAGGACAAGCACCAGACAGTCACATGCATTAAGCAAAGCAAGCAATAAACAAGCAGCTGTGGATCACTTGATTGCTAAAGCATGCTAAAGCCTGCTAGGATCAATTCTAGCATCATCACAAGGCCCAGACAATTAAATTAACCATGTAATTGAACAATTGCATCACAGATAAGTGAATAAAGCATTATAATTGTATCCAGAAGCACTCCATCAAGGGATGGAGCTGTTAATCCAACAGCTAAGCTCAATTGAGCATAACCATAAATTATAGCACAGAGTTAGCACACAGAGGCACTAGCACTTGCATAATGCAAGGATCATGCATCAAGATCAAGCCAGGAGCCAAGATTAGGCACACACAGGATGTCCCTGTGGCAGTAGCAATGACAGGAGCAAGCCAGTAGGCCATGAGCATCACTGGATGCTCATGAGCAATTACAGGAGAGCCACAGTAGAGATACAACATGAACAGAAGTTGCTAGGAAACAAAGAAGCATGTACTGATGATCAAGTAGAGCCAGAGCAGCATACGCGCAGCTACAACAAGCACAGCAGCAGAGCACATAGGTAGCAATAGCAGCAGCCAGCACAGAACAGCAACCACACAAAGCCAAGCGCAGCAGCAGGAACCATAGTCAGCAAAGCACAGCAGCAGCCTCACAGCATGGCAGCGTCTCCAAGAAGGGGAGCAGCCATTGCTTGCTCTAGCACAGGAGGAGGAAGGTCAGGTGAGAGAGAGAAAGGAGGGAACCACTTACAGGCGAAGCAGAGAAGCGCAGCCATGGCGGCACGGCGGCACACGCCGGCGAACGGTGGCGCCAGGCCAAGCCAAGCCAGGCACCACCTCGCCGCGACGCTAGCACCACCACGGCGAGGCACACGGCCGCGCCACGGCGCCAGGAGCGTCGGCGGCGACGAAATTGCCGCAGCACATCACGGCAGGCGAGCAGAGGCGATGGGGACGAGTCGAGGAGGCGGCGAAACCCAGATCGACACGGACCAGAAGGTGCGTCGTCGAACGGCGGTTCGATTGGCACCCATCTCGCCGCCGGCGATGGCCGGAGTTGGCCAGAACAAATCGGCGAAGGCGGCGGCGACGCGGGAGTCACGAGAGCGAGGGGGCTAGGGTTCGCAAGGGAGAGAAGGGAAGGGGACGGGTGCATCCGACCGAGCCCAACGTGCGGCTCGGGTTAGGGTTAACCACTGGGCCACCCTGACATGTGGGCCCAGGGGCAATTTTGACTTTTCACAAATTCAATTAACCTTGAAACTTTGAAAATGCATAGAAAATGATAAACATCTCTAAAAAATAATTAAAAATATGAAAACCACTCAGGATAAAATTCTCTATCATAATAAAATATGAAATGGAATTTTAGAAGACAAACATGATTAAGCCCAAATTTGAGGATTAAAATAATCATTTAAATCACACCTTATATTTTCAATAATGAAAATAAGTCCATAAATTCCTTGGGACTTTAAAAACACCTTGACAACATTTCAAGGTTGTATTTTACCCTAAACAGAGTATCCCTAAATTGTTCTTAGTATTAACCTCTCACATAAAATAATAAAACACCGGAAGGGGGGAACAAACCCTAAAAATGGAATGCATGCATAATTGCTTCTTTAACCATTGCCCTTATCGGACAATGATGCTATTTTTCAGCAACAGAGGACAAGGGTCAGTCCACACCATCCAACTGCAACACTTTGTAGTGTTTAGGCAAGTTCATCACTTGCTCATGCCATTTGAGTATTTTTACCAAATTACTTGCAAAGTACTTTATTTATCACTATTGCATAAAAAGCAAAACCACTATTTTCATAACTATGAATATGACTAAATGATGGGCAATGGAACCATGGATTGTGTTGATATGGTGGAGGTTCTATTGCAAGGGTTTATAACCATCTAGGATTAAACAACAAATGGCGTCCAGTGATTCTTGTGCCGTAATACCCGTGTTAACCATAAGATCTGGAGTGGGACGGACTAGTCAATCGTATTTCCACCTCTCGTACATCAACGGATGCGCTTACCGTAGACACTTGACCCAGGTTGGGCAAGCGGTGGGGTGGGGATCCCATTCTAATTCCCCACGGTAATGCGGTCTATGATGGGTTGCAGCTACCGGCGAAGGAGTTTGGTTAACGAGTCCCAAACTGTCGTCGTGGTCGGGATCCATCCTTAATTGGTATAAGAGGACCGGCGAGGACCCAGGGTCGCGGTATGCAACAACGGGTGGGTGTGCGAGGTAGCGGAGGAATATAATTGGCTATGACCTTACTCCTGGCCTCACACCAAAGGAAGTGTGGACGAGCCTGCAGCTCGGTTGGCAACAAGGATAAGATCTCTTATGGGTAAAGGAACACACCTCTGCAGAGTATAATGAATCGTGACCTGTCACTCCCTATTCCGTGTTTTGGAACTGCGAACGCTACCGGAAAGGAACTCCATGAAGTTCTAGTAAACCGGTGAAGGCTGACGGACATAGTTCTTCTAAATAAAAGCAACCTTTTGAAGAAATGATTATGAAAACCTGCATTGGTATTAGACTTTCTGGTCTAATACCGTAGCTATTGCATTAAACACCTCTTTTCTATAATGAACTTGTTGAGTACGCTCGTACTCATACCACTCTTAAATCCCCTGCTTAAACTGTCTAAATCGACTGGAGGAAGACAACGACGACCCTAAAGGAGCCGAAGTCATCGGCTATGAAGAACCAGACCTCTCCGGAGGCATCGAAGGAGTAGACTACCTCATAGTCTACGGAACCGGGGAGGGTTCCGGAGGAGAGCAAGCTTAGATCTACCAAGTAGTAGTAGTATCCGAGCAGTACGAACTCTTAGTACTTAACTGCTCGAGGAGAATAAATGTATAACCTAGTAAGACTGTTTTATTGTAAGTTAAGTTGGGTTCGCCTCGAACCCAGGAGTATCCCTCTTAGGACCCAAGAGGAGCTCCGAGATGATATGTACATGTTGCTTGTAATAATAAGTGAATGAGTTATGGACCTGCTATGTTCTGTTGTACTACTCTGAGGGATGTAATATTTGTGGATTGGTACTTCGTGAATGTTATATCAACGACTGGCATACTACAACATGCAGTGGTATGCAGGGTCACCACAGGTTAGCCCTAGAATCCGAATAAGAGTCCAACTCCCAAACCTTCCAAAGGGCAAAACCTAGGGGGAGTGGGACTCCCCCTTTCCTTCTCACTTGGCCGGCCAAGGAGGTGGAGTCCACCATGGACTCCACCCTCCCACTTGGTTGGCAAGTTAGGGTTGGTGGAGTCCAACCGGGACTCCACCTTCCATAGTGATTTCTTCCGGAAGGTTCTAGAACATTCTAACACCTTCCTTAAATGCACCGGATCATTTCCAAACTTAGAAAGTGACTTCCTATATATGAATCTTATTCTCCGGACCATTCCAGAACTCCTCGTGATGTCCTGGATCCGATCCGAGACTCCGAACAACATTTGAACTCCATTCCATATTCCATATCTACTTAAAACGACATCAAACCTTAAGTGTGTCACCCTACGGTTCGTGAACTATGCAGACATGGTTGTGACTCTTCTCCGACCAATAACCAATAGTGGGATCTGGAGATCCATAATGGCTCCCACATATTCAACGATAACTTAGTGATCGATTGAACCATTTACATACGATACCGATTCCCTTTGTCACACGATACTTTACTTGTTCGATCATCGGTATCACCATACCTTGTTCAACCTCGTTACCAACAAGTACTCTTTACTCGTACCGTGGTATGTCATCTCTTGTGACCTAGTCACATGCTTGCAAGCTAATCAGACGACATTCCACCGAGAGGGCCCAGAGTATATCTATCTGTCATCGGGATGGACAAATCCCACTCTTGACCCTTATGCCTCAACTCACACTTTCCGAATACTTAATCCCATCTTTATACACTACAAGAAAAGTTCTGATAGACAACGTCTCAAAATCGTCCGCTAAGGGGTATTTTTCGTCGCCTATGGGCCTAACCCGACGATATGGGTTCTGTTGTGGAAACTGCGTCAGGCAAAGTCCTACGACGATTTTTTCGGTCCGTCGCGCTTGGGCGCCCTTCCGCCACGGAAAATCGGACCGTTGCACAAGTGTTTCCGGGAGCCCGTTGACTGCTGACGTCATGCAAACTGACACGTGGCAGACGCCGTTAACTGGCAGTTAACGGCGTTAACCGGCTGAAACCCCGTGGTAGATGGTAGGCCGACACGAGGCCTGCCACGTCTTAAGCGGGCCGACCCATTAAGTTTGCGGGACGGGCCAGCTGACTTAGTTTGATCGGTCAACTATATAGCTGGGATGGTCCATTAGTTACGTGGGCCGGGCCTAACCTCTAAGGTTGACTGGTCAAAACTTTAATAGGCCGGCCCACTAAGCATGTGGGCCGGGCCGAATGCACTCGTTTGACCGGTCAACAGGCAAAAGGGCCGGCCCACAAGACATGTGGGACCCACTTTCCTGTTATCGGGCCGGCCCATTTACCAAGTGGGATCCACCTTAAAGCAAGTGGGTGATACGTCTCAAACGTATCTATAATTTCTTATGTTCCATGCTAGTTTTATGACATTACCTATATGTTTTGTTCACACTTTATATCGTTTTGATGCGTTTTCCGGAACTAACCTATTAACGAGATGCCGAAGTGCCAGTTCCTGTTTTCTGCTGTTTTTGGTTTCAGAAATCCTAGTAAGGAAATATTCTCGGAATTGGACGAAATCAATGCCCAGCATCCTATTTTTCCACGAAGCTTCCAGAACACCCGAGAGCCAGCAGAGGGGGGCCACAGGGCCACCAGATGACAGGGTGGCGCGGCCAGGGCCTGGGCCGCGCCCCCCTATTGTGTCACCGCCTCGTCAGCCTTCTGACTCCGCCTCTTCGCCTATTTAAGGGTCCCTAACCTAAATCTTCGATACGGAAAAGCCACGATACGAGAAACCTTCCAGAGCCACCGCCATCGCGAAGCCAAGATCTGGGGGACAGGAGTCTTTGTTCCGGCACTCCGCCGGGACGGGGAAGTGCCCCCGGAAGGCTCCTCCATCGACACCACCGCCATCTTCATCACCGCTGCTGTCTCCTATGATGAGGAGGGAGTAGTTCTCCATCGAGGCTGAGGGCTCTACCGGTAGCTATGTGGTTAATCTCTCTCTGTACCCCAATACAATGATCTCATGAATTGCTTTGCATGATTGAGATCCATATGGTGAGCTTTGTATCACTATTAGTCTATGTGCTACTCATGTGATGTTATTAAAGTAGTCTATTCCTCCTTCACGGTGTAATGGTGACAGTGTGTGCATCATGTAGTACTTGGCGTAGGTTATGATCATAATCTCTTGTAGGTTATGGAGTTAATTATTACTATGATAGTATTGATGTGATTTATTCCCCCTTCATAGTGTAAACGTGACAGTGTGTATGCTATGTTAGTACTCTGTTTAGATTGCAAAGATCTATTATGCTCTAAGGTTACTTAAATATGAATATCGAATGTTGTGAAGCTTGTTAACTCCGGCATTGAGGTGCTCTAGTAGCCCTACGCAACGAATGTTGTTCATTATCAAACAAGAGTATATTTAGCACAAAGGAAGAGAACTTATTTATTATGTGATCAATGTTGAGAGTGTCCACTAGTGAAAGTAGGATCCCTAGGCCTTATTTCCAATACTGCAAACACCGCTTGTTTACTATTCTGCTGCATGTTTACCATCAACTGCACGCCAGCAAGCACTTTTCTGGCGCCGTTACTACTGCTCATATTCATTCATACCACTTGTATTTCACTATCTCTTCGCCGAACTAGTGCACCTATACATCTGACAAGTGTATTAGGTGTGTTGGGGACACAAGAGACTTCTTGTATCATGATTGCAGGGTTGCTTGAGAGGGATATCTTTGACCTCTTCCTCCCCGAGTTCGATAAACCTTGGGTGATCCACTTAAGGGAAACTTGCTGCTGTTCTACAAACCTCTCGCTCTTGGAGGCCCAACACTGTCTACAAGAATAGAAGCACACGTAGACATCAAGCACTTTTCTGGCGCCGTTGCCGGGGAGGTAAGGTAAAAGGTATTCACATCCTCCGACTACTAAGCTATTTCCTAGCACTGTTGCCGGTGTGTGAGTGCTCGAAGCTATTTCCTTTAGATCCTGCAATTGCATCTTTTTGTTTCTTGTTTTTATTTTCACTAGTTAGGCATAATGGAAAACAACAAAAATTTTGGTGAGCTTTTTAATCTTTTTCCTAATTTAGAATTGTTTGATGCGAAAATTAAAAAACCTATGGAACCTTATTTACACTAGTTGAATACCCGTGCGTTGCCACGACTTCTCAAGTTTTACATTGCAAAAAATATTAAAAGTACACTTTTGTTAAATTGGAATTTGATGATCTATTGTATGCATATAAAGCAAAAAAGACCACTGTTAATATTCGAAATTCACTTTTGACTTTTTATGCATATGCCCCTGCAACCCTAGAAAACACTTTAAAATTTCTAGAAAATCCTCAACACAAAATTTCACGCGTACATCTGGTTATTTCGTGTGCGCCAAGTTTTACGTAAAACTAACATTGTTTAAGAAAGATAAATTAATATCTCGTGCAGAGCTTTTTATGAGCACCGAATTTTAGCTTTTTGACAAACAACACAAAAAATATCGTTTTTTCGTTAAACAACTTCACGAGCACATAGGACACTGGTTTTTCATCAAACAACTTTGTGAGCACATAAAACGTCGAGATGTAAGCGCTCCTTTTTTGTCAGAATTTTTTGATATTTTAGAATACATTTATAATTTATTTGAAAAACCAGAAGCACATGCTTTTGGATGCCAAATTTTTTTGTCGTTTAATTACAATACGTTTTGTCTTTTAGTTATCTCTGTTAAAATGCTCATAACTAAAACAGGAAAATAAGAATGAAATATAATTATACCACTGGGAACACTCTTATGTCACAAGGAAAGTGTCCTTTTCATCATAAACAATGTAAGCATGTGTATGCATTGCATGATGCACATGTACGACTGTTAAGTGCTTCAACTTGTGGCAAAATAATTCTTTATGGGATCACAAAAGTAAAACAGACGTCGCATCCTAGCAGCAGATGAATGATGCGAGAATATGAAGAACATAAGGCGAACTTCGTCATGGCCGTACGGGCCGGGAGCCAGACGAATGTGTACGTGCATGCTTTCATTGCGTGCGTCGGCCAGCCATGGGCGGTCGGTCTGGTAGGTAGCTGTCATGCATGACGGAGACTACGCTGACGGCGAAGGAGTCACGAATCCTCCACATAAACGGCCGCGGTTGCCCGACGCGCCCGACGTGGGTGGCAAACTCTACAGCGGCGAGTCTTGGACTCTGGTCGATGCTCATTGTCGCCACCCTGTGGCTGGCTAAATAGCTGAGCGATCAGCGATGGCATACAACGAGCTACGATGGATATGGGATCGAGTATGTATGTAGGCGCGGCAGTTTGCTTGGCAAGCGATAGCGAGGTGGGCACGTCGCGGCCGTCCGGCGTTTTTCACGCCTAGCCCGCTTCGTTCTTCAGATATGGGAGCAGCTAGCAGCATCGCGGTGCCGATAGGTCGGCGTCAAGTAGACTGCATGCCGACGATGCGTTGCCTGTGACTCGGCTTGAACACGGACTCGATAATTTTTTTTTAGCATAACGGACTCGATAGGATCATGGTGCTCGGTTGCCTGCTTTTGGTGCTCGTGATGCGTGTACATGATCGAACATGTTGGCTCGTAGGCTACATAGATTGTGGGCCTGGTTATCCAGAGCGATTTAAGTGGGGATCATGTTGGGCCAGAAAAAATACTCTTTGGCCCGTTTGTGACACCAGCCAGTCACCTATTCGAATTTAATAGTAAAGATGATAGTAGCAATGTTATTAGTATGAATGCAATTACTGCTAATGCTATGGAGAAGTCTAAGCTTGGGGAAGCTGGTTTTTGTGATCTTTTTAGCTTCCCATCTTTGCGGGAGAAAATTTGCTCTGATAATATTTTATCTCCCATATGTGATAACTATAATGATGCTTGTGATATTTTAAATCCACCTACTGAAAGTATTCCTTTCAAGATACCCATGAAAATTATTGAACGTGTTATGGATAACCGCTATGAAGGGGATGGAACTGTCCATCCTGGAGATCATTTACTGTTTTTGCATGAATCATGCGGGTTATTCAAGTGTGCAGGTATCTCTATGGATGAAGTGAAGAAGAAATTATTCTCTATGTCGTTGTCTGGTAAAGCGGCGCATTGGTATAAACTGCTGAAGGATGAGCATCCTCTTGATTGGAAGGATATTGTGCCTCTATTTTATTCTAAATTCTATCCTCCAAGTGAAATTCACAAAGACCGAAACCGAATATATAATTTCTGGCCTCATGATGGAGAGAGTATTGCCCAAGCATGGGAGAGATTGAAGTCTTTAATGCTCAAATGCCCCAATCATGAGCTTCCTGGTAATATCATCATTGATAATTTATATGCAAGACTTTCTTTTCAAAATAAAACCTTGCTGGATACTGCTTGTTCTGGATCATTCACGCGCAATAAAGAAGAGTTTAAATGGGACCTTCTTAATCGTATTCAGGAGAACGCTGAAGATTGGGAGAACGACAAAGGTAAAGAATCAGGTATAAACTATGATTATGAATGCATTGAAACTTTTATGGATACTGGTAAATTTCGAAATATGAGTGCTACCTATGGTCTTGACTCTCAAGTTGCTGCAAATCTTTATAGAGCTTTTGCCTCTCATTTTGAATTGCCTAGGAAGAATTTTGATAAGTATCATGAACCTTTTAAAGAGGCTTGTATGAAGGATGAAATTGTTGTTAATGATTGCAATAAACATGCTCAAACTCCTAAGAATGCTATTTCCTATAAGCATGTTAATTTTTGTGGAATGCATAGACCTTGTGGAATTAATCAAATCGAAGATGAATATTGTATCCATCATACTAATGAAAAAACTAGAAAGTGGTCTAGGGCGCTAGATGATCTTGGTAAAAAAAATTGTGTCCTCTATCCTTTTATTTGTGAACTTTGCCATAGAGTGGGTCATTTTAATTTTCAATGCTCCTCCTATGATAATTTGAACCCCATGAGTGCTGCAAATTTGTATTGTGATGATGAAATTACTCCTAATCAGCATGATGAACTTACTTTATTTTTGTGGTGTGAAGAGTTATCAAGAAAAATTTCTTTGTTAGATATTAACGATCTTGATATTGATGATGTCCTGCATGGGTGTTTTTCTTATTGCATTTATAATTGCCATACAAATACTTACATACAAAATATTTTAGAAGATGACACCTTGCCAAAATATGATAGGACCGCTGTGTGTTTCAAACTTATTAATGAAAAGGAGCAATCCTCCCAAGTTTCTTCTATTGTTTCTGGAAATAAAGCAGGTTATGTGGAGAAGCCTCTCATCAAGCCTCTCCCCCCTAAAGAAGGGAACGAGTAGAAGGAGAAGGAGGAGAAGAAGAAGAAGAAGAAGGGAACGAAGAAGAAGAAGAAGAAGAAGAAGGGGAATAAAAAGAAAGAGGTAACAGCATATCCCCGCGTGTATGAGATAACGATAGGTAACCATAAGTATGTTGCTCCTGATGATTATTATGATAATGAATCTGAGTACAATGATCTTCCTATGCCCTTTACCTACATTAATGATCATGATTTGAAAGAGCACACTACTTTTGATATTGCAAATCTCTGGGAAACTAATTCTGAAAATGATAATGTTAATAATTGCCATAGTATCAGTACTATCCATGCTTCCTCCCATAATGATATAGAAAGCTCTAAGCTTGGGGATGAGGTGTTTGAAAATCCTTTTGCTACTGATCATTATATGTTTGATACATATCCTTCTAGTAACAATGATGGTATGGTCACAGATGAACATGCTGTGAAAGATAACTATTCTATTTCTTATGATGACACTGTGCCTCCAATCTTTGATGATTATTATAAAGAATGCTATGATATAGGTTATAACTATCCTTATGAAACTTGTCATAGTCATGATTGGATTGCCAAAAACAATTCCCTTAGTATGCAACTTGTTTACCATGTTCAAATTCTTGATAATGATCCTGCTCCAATTACTATTAATGAGAAGAGTTTTTCTTATGCCAAAAATAATGATACTTTTATGCATATGAACCATGATAAGAATGTTTTAAGTGATGGTTATATTGTGGATTTCATCAATGATGCTATTGAAAGTTATTATGAGAGAGGGAAACATGGTTATATGCATCTTAATAATATTAAGTTTCCCCTCTTTATGTTGAGAATTTTGAAGTTGCGCTTGTGTTGCCTTCCTATGCTTGTCACTTTGTTCTTCTTGAATTTATTTGTGTACAAGATTCTTTTTCATAGGAAGTGGGTTAGGCTTAAATTTGTTGCATACTTGCCTTTTGATGCTCTCTTTTGCTTCAACTACTATTTCTTGAGAGTGCATCATTGAAATTACTGAGCCCATCTTAATGGCTATAAAGAAAGCACTTCTTGGGAGATAACCCATGTCTTTGTTTTACTACAACACTTTTGTTTTATATTTGAGTCTTGGAAGTTGTTACTACTGTAGAAACCTTTCCTTATCTTTATTTTATTGCATTGTTGTGCCAAGTGAAGTATTTGATAGCAAGGTTGATACTAGATTTGGATTACTGCGCAGAAACAGATTTCTGTCTGTCACGAATTTGGGCAGGGTTCTCTGTAGGTAACTCAGAAAAATCTGCAAATTTACGTGCGTGATCCTCAGATATGTACGAAACTTTCATTCAATTTGAGAATTTTCATATGAGCAAGTTAAGTGCCTCTGTAAAATTCGTCTTTACGGACTGTTCTGTTTTGACAGATTCTGCCTTTTATTTCGCATTGCCTCTTTTGCTATGTTGGATGGATTTCTTTGTTCCATTAACTTTCAGAAGCTTTGGGCAATGTCCAGAAGTGTTAAGAATGATTGTGTCACCTCTGAACATGTGAATTTTTGATTATGCACTAACCCTCTAATGAGTTTGTTTCGAGTTTGGTGTGGAGGAAGTTTTCAAGGGTCAAGAGAGGAGGATGATACAAGATGATCAAGAAGAGTGAAAAGTCTAAGCTTGGGGATGCCCCCGTGGTTCATCCCTGCATATTTTAAGAAGACTCAAGCGTCTAAGCTTGGGGATGCCCAAGGCATCCCCTTCTTCATCGACAACTTATCAGGTTTCTTCTCTTGAAACTATATTTTTATTCGGTCACATCTTGTGTACTTTACTTGGAGCGTCTGTTTGTTCTTGTTTTGTTTGAATAAATTCATGCTTGTGTGGGAGAGAGACACGCTCCGCTGTTGCATTTGAACACATGTGTTCTTAGCTTTACTTTTAATGTTCTTGGCGAAGGTTGAAAACTGCTTCGTTAATTGCTATATGGTTGGAAACGGAAAATGCCGCATGTGGTAATTGGTATAATGTCTTGAATAATTTGATACTTGGCAATTGTTGTGCTCATATAGATCATGTTTAAGCTCTTGCATCATGTACCTTGCACCTATTAATGGAGAACTACATAGAGCTTGTTAAAATTTGGTTTGCATGATTGGTCTCTCTAAGTCTAGATATTTTCTGGTTGAGGTGTTTGAACAACAAGGAGATGATGTAAAGTCTTATAATGCTTACAATATGTTCATATGTGAGTCTTGCTGCACCATTTTATACTTGAGTTTGCTTCAAATAACCTTGCTAGCCTAGCCTTGTATTGAGAGGGATTCTTCTCGTGCATCCAAATCCTTGAGCCAAAAACTATGCCATTTGTGTCCACCATACGTACCTACCACATGGTATTTCTCCGCCATTCCAAAGTAAATTGCTTGAGTGCTATCTTTAAACAATTCAAAAGTTATTACCTCTTATTTGTGTCAATGTTTTATAGCTCATGAGGAAGTATGTGGTGTTTATCTTTCAATCTTGTTGGGCAACTTTCACCAATGGACTAGTGGCTTCATCCGCTTATCCAATAATTTTGCAAAAAGAGCTGGCAATGGGGTTCCCAGCCCCGAATTAATTAACTTTCATAAAGTTACAAATAGACACTCCTCGATGGTATGTGATTGTTGGTCGGCACCCGAGGATTCGTTTAGCCATGGCTTGAGAAAGCAAAGGTGGGGAGGAGTGTCATCTAAATAAAACTAAAATAAAAAGGCACTCCTTCATGGTATGAGATTGTTGGCAGGCACCCGAGGATTCGGTTAGCCATGGTTTGTGAAAGCAAGTTTGGAAGGAGTGCAACCCAAAAATAAAATTTCATGGGAGCCGCTCTTTGAAAGTCTGTCTGGCAAGGGGGGTTAGAGTGCCCACTACCATTCGTTGACAACAACAAACACCGCTCAAAATTTTACTTTTTATGCTCTCTTTATGTTTTCAAAATAAAAGCTCTAGCACAAATATAGCAATCCCTGCTTCCCTCTGCGAAGGGCCATTCTTTTACTTTATTGTTGAGTCAGTTTTCCTACTTCTTTATATCTTAGAAGCAAACACTTGTGTTAACTGTGCATTGATTCTTACATGTTTACCTATTGCATTTGTTATATTGCTTTATGTTGACAACTATCCATGAGATATACATGTTGAAGTTGAAAGCAACCGCTGAAACTTATATCTTCCTTTGTGTTGTTTCAAAGCTTTCTACTAAGAATTTATTGCTTATGAGTTAACTCTTATGCAAGATTTATTGATTCTTGTCTTGAAAGTATTAATCATGAAAAGTCTTTGCTATATGATTCAGTTGTTTACTCATTGTCTTCATCATTGCTTCGAATCGCTGCATTCATCTCATATGCTTTACAATAATGTTGATCAAGATTATGTTGGTAGCATGTCACTTAAGAAATTATTCTTGTTATCGTTTACCTACTCGAGGGCGAGTAGGAACTAAGCTTGGGGATGCTTGATACGTCTCAAACGTATCTATAATTTCTTATGTTCCATGCTAGTTTTATGACATTACCTATATGTTTTGTTCACACTTTATATCGTTTTGATGCGTTTTCCGGAACTAACCTATTAATGAGATGCCGAAGTGCCAGTTCCTGTTTTCTGCTGTTTTTGGTTTCAGAAATCCTAGTAAGGAAATATTCTCGGAATCGGACGAAATCAATGCCCAGCATCCTATTTTTCCACGAAGCTTCCAGAACACCCGAGAGCCAGCAGAGGGGGGGCCACAGGTCCACCAGATGACAGGGTGGCGCGGCCAGGGCCTGGGCCGCGCCCCCCTATTGTGTCACCGCCTCGTCAGCCTTCTGACTCCGCCTCTTCGCCTATTTAAGGGTCCCTGACCTAAATCTTCGATACGGAAAAGCCACGATACGAGAAACCTTCCAGAGCCGCCGCCATCGCGAAGCCAAGATCTGGGGAACAGGAGTCTCTGTTCCGGCACTCCGCCGGGACGGGGAAGTGCCCCCGGAAGGCTCCTCCATCGACACCACCGCCATCTTCATCACCGCTGCTGTCTCCTATGATGAGGAGGGAGTAGTTCTCCATCGAGGCTGAGGGCTCTACCGGTAGCTATGTGGTTAATCTCTCTCTCTGTACCCCAATACAATGATCTCATGAATTGCTTTGCATGATTGAGATCCATATGATGAGCTTTGTATCACTATTAGTCTATGTGCTACTCATGTGATGTTATTAAAGTAGTCTATTCCTCCTTCACGGTGTAATGGTGACAGTGTGTGCATCGTGTAGTACTTGGCGTAGGTTATGATCATAATCTCTTGTAGGTTATGGAGTTAATTATTACTATGATAGTATTGATGTGATTTATTCCCCCTTCATAGTGTAAAGGTGACAAGTGTGTATGCTATGTTAGTACTCGGTTTAGATTGCAAAGATCTATTATGCTCTAAGGTTACTTAAATATGAATATCGAATGTTGTGGAGCTTGTTAACTCCGGCATTGAGGTGCTCTAGTAGCCCTACGCAACGAATGGTGTTCATTATCAAACAAGAGTATATGTAGCACAAAGGAAGAGAACTTATTTATTATGTGATCAATGTTGAGAGTGTCCATGATGGCGTGTAACTCACACATTCGTTGGGAACCCCAAGAGGAAGGTATGATGCGCACAGCAACAAGTTTTCCCTCAGAAAGAAACCAAGGTTTATCGAACCAGGAGGAGCCAAGAAGCACGTTGAAGGTTGATGGCGGCGGGATGTAATGCGGCGCAACACCAGGGATTCCGGCGCCAACGTGGAACCTGCACAACACAACCAAAGTACTTTGCCCCAACGAAACAGTGAGGTTGTCAATCTCACCGGCTTGCTGTAACAAAGGATTAACCGTATTGTGTGGAAGATGATTGTTTGCGTAAAACAAGTAGAACAAGTATTGCAGTAGATTGTATGCGATGTAAAGAATAGGACCCGGGTCCACAGCTCACTAGAGGTGTCTCTCCCATAAGATAAAAGCATGTTGGGTGAACAAATTACAGTCGGGCAATTGACAAATAGAGAGGGCATAACAATGCACATACATGATATGATAAATATAGTGAGATTTAATTGGGCATTACGACAAAGTACATAGACCGCTATCCAAGCATGCATCTATGCCTAAAAAGTCCACCTTCAGGTTATCATCCGAACCCCTTCCAGTATTAAGTTGCAAACAACAGACAATTGCATTAAGTATGGTGCGTAATGTAATCAATAACTACATCCTTGGACATAGCATCAATGTTTTATCCCTAGTGGCAACAACACATCCACAACCTTAGAACTTTCTCGTCACCGTCCCGCATTTAATGGAGGCATGAACCCACTATCGAGCATAAATACTCCCTCTTGGAGTTAAGAGCAAAAACTTGGCCGCAGCCTCTACTAATAACGGAGAGCATGCAAGATCATAAACAACACATAGGTAATAGATTGATAATTAACATAACATAGTATTCTCTATCCATCGGATCCCGACAAACACAACATATAGTATTACGGATAGATGATCTTGATCATGTTAGGCAGCATCACAAGATCCAACAATGAAGCACATAAGGAGAAGACGACCATCTAGCTACTGCTATGGACCCATAGTCCAGGGGTGAACTACTCACTCATCACTCCGGAGGCGACCATGGCGGTGTAGAGTCCTCCGGGAGATGATTCCCCTCTCCGGCAGGGTGCCGGAGGCGATCTCCTGAATCCCCCGAGATGGGATTGGCGGCGGCGGCGTCTTTGGAAGGTTTTCCGTATCGTGGCTTTCGGTACAGAGGGTTTCGCGACGAAGGCTTTAAGTAGGCGGAAGGGCAACGCGGGGGGCCACACGAGGGCCCCACACGCTAGGGCCGCACGGCCAAGACCTGGGCCGCGCCGCCCTAGTGTGGCGGCGCCTCGTGGCCCCACTTCCTTTCCCCCTCGGTCTTCTGGAAGCTTCGTGCAAAAATAGGACCCTGGGCATTGATTTCGTCCAATTCCGAGAATATTTGCTTACTAGGATTTCTGAAACCAAAAACAGCAGAAAACAACAATCGGCTCTTCGGCATCTTGTTAATAGGTTAGTGCCGGAAAATGCATAAATACGACATATAATGTGTATAAAACATGTAGATATCATCAATAATGTAGCATGGAACATAAGAAATTACCGATACGTCGAAGACGTATCAGCATCCCCAAGCTTAGTTCTGCTCGTCCCGAGCAGGTAAACGATAACAAAGATAATTTCTGGAGTGACATGCCATCATAACCTTGATCATACTATTGTAAGCATATGTAATGAATGCAGCGATCAAAACAATGGTAATGACATGAGTAAACAAATGAATCATAAAGCAAAGACTTTTCATGAATAGTACTTCAAGACAAGCATCAATAAGTCTTGCATAAGAGTTAACTCATAAAGCAATAAATCAAAGTAAAGGTATTGAAGCAACACAAAGGAAGATTAAGTTTCAGCGGTTGCTTTCAACTTATAACATGTATATCTCATGGATAGTGTCAATGTAAAGTAATATAACAAGTGCAATATGCAAGTATGTAGGAATCAATGCACAATTCACACAAGTGTTTGCTTCTTGAGGTGGAGAGAGATAGGTGAACTGACTCAACATAAAAGTAAAAGAAGGGTCCTTCAAAGAGGAAAGCATCGATTGCTATATTTGTGCTAGAGCTTTTATTTTGAAAACATGAAACAATTTTGTCAACGGTAGTAATAAAGCATATGAGTTATGTAAATTATATCTTACAAGTTGCAAGCCTCATGCATAGTGTACTAATAGTGCCCGCACCTTGTCCTAATTAGCTTGGACTACCGGGATCATCGCAATACACATGTTTTAACCAAGTGTCACAAAGGGGTACCTCCATGCCGCCTGTACAAAGGTCTAAGGAGAAAGCTCGCATTTTGGATTTCTCGCTTTTGATTATTCTCAACTTAGACATCCATACCGGGACAACATGGAAAACAGATAATGGACTCCTCTTTAATGCATAAGCATGTAGCAACAATTAGTGTTCTCATATGAGATTGAGGATATATGTCCAAAACTGAAACTTCCACCATGATTCATGGCTTTAGTTAGCGGCCCAATGTTCTTCTCTAACAATATGCATGCTCTAACCATTAAGTGGTAGATCTCCCTTACTTCAGACAAGACGTACATGCATAGCAACTCACATGATATTCAACAAAGAGTTGATGGCGTCCCCAGGAACATGGTTATCGCACAACAAGCAACTTAATAAGAGATAAAGTGCATAAGTACATATTCAATACCACAATAGTTTTTAAGGCTATTTTGTCCCATGAGCTATATATTGCAAAGGCGAATGATGGAATTTTAAAGGTAGCACTCAAGCAATTTACTTTGGAATGGTGGAGAAATACCATGTAGTAGGTAGGTATGGTGGACACAAATGGCATAGTGGTTGGCTCAAGGATTTTGGATGCATGAGAAGTATTCCCTCTCGATACAAGGTTTAGGCTAGCAAGGTTATTTGAAACAAACACAAGGATGAACCGGTGCAGGAAAACTCACATAAAAGACATATTGTAAACATTATAAGACTCTACACCGTCTTCCTTGTTGCTCAAAACTCAATACTAGAAATTATCTAGACCAAATATGCAAACCAAATTTTAGCAAGCTCTATGTATTTCTTCATTAATGGGTGCAAAGTATATGATGCAAGAGCTTAAACATGAGCACAACAATTGCCAAGTATCAAATTATTCAAGACATTTTAGAATTACTACATGTAGCATTTCCCGATTCCAACCATATAACAATTTAACGAAGAAGATTCAACTTTCGCCTTGAACATTATGAGTAAAGCCTAAGGACATATTTGTCCATATGCAACAGCGGAGCGTGTCTCTCTCCCACACGGTGAATGCTAGGATCCATTTTATTCAAACAAAAACAAAAACGAAAACAAACCGACGCTCCAAGCAAAGTACATAAGATGTGACTGAATAAAAATATAGTTTCGGGGAGGAACCCGATGATGTTGTCGATGAAGAAGGGGATGCCTTGGGCATCCCCAATCTTAGACGCTTGAGTCTTCTTAGAATATGCGAGGGTGAACCACCGGGCATTCCCAAGCTTAGAGCTTTCACTCTCCTTGATCATATTGCATCATTTCCCTCTCTTGATCCTTGAAAACTTCCTCCACACCAAACTCGAAACAACTCATTAGAGGGTTAGTGCACAATAAAAATTAACATGTTCAGAGGTGACATAATCATTCTTAACACTTCTGGACATTGCATAAAGCTACTGGACATTAATGGATCAAAGAAATTCATCCGACATAGCAAAAGAGGCAATGCGAAATAAAAGGCAGAATCTGTCAAAACAGAACAGTTCGTAAAGACGAATTTTAAAATGGCACCAAACTTGCTCAAATGAAAATGCTCAGATTGAATGAAAGTTGCGTACATATCTGAGGATCATGCACCTAAATTGGCATATTTTTCTGAGCTACCTACAGAGAGGCAGGTCGAAATTCGTGCGCAGTAATCCAAATCTAGTATGAACCTTACTATCAAAGATTTTACTTGGCACAACAAAACACAAAACTTAAGATAAGGAGAGGTTGCTACAGTAGTAAACAACTTCCAAGACTCAAATATAAAACAAAGTACTGTAGTAAAAACATGGGTTGTCTCCCATAAGCGCTTTTCTTTAACGCCTTTCGCCTAGGCGCGTAAAGTGTGAATCAAGTATTATCAAGAGATGAAGCATCTACATCATAATTTGCTCTAATAATAGAATCATAAGGTAACTTCATTCTTTTTCTAGGGAAGTGTTCCATACCTTTCTTGAGAGGAAATTGATATTTAATATTACCTTCCTTCATATCAATAGTAGCACCAACGGTTCGAAGAAAAGGTCTTCCCAATATAATGGGACAAGATGCATTGCATTCAATATCCAAGACAACAAAATCAACGGGAACAAGGTTATTGTTAACCATAATGCGAACATTATCAACTCTCCCCAAAGGTTTCTTTTTAGCATTATCAGCAAGATTAACATCCAAATAACAATTTTTCTATGGTGGCAAGTCAAGCATATCATAGATTTTCTTAGGCATAACAGAAATACTTGCACCAAGATCACATAAAGCATTACAATCAAAATCATTGACCTTGATCTTAATGATGGGCTCCCAACCATCTTCTATCTTTCTAGGAATAGAAGTTTCAAGTTTTAGTTTCTCTTCTCTAGCTTTTATGAGAGCATTTGTAATATGTTTTGTAAAGGCCAAATTTATAGCACTAGCATTAGGACTTCTAGCAAGTTTTTGTAAGAACTTTATAACTTCAGAGATGTTACAATCATCAAAATCTAAATCATTATGAGCTACAGCAATGGGATCATCATCCCCAATGTTGGAAAAAAATTCAGCAGTTTTATCACAAGCAATTTCAGCAGTTTTTGCAATTTCAGGCAGTTTTGTACGCTTTGCACTAGGGGTGGAAACATTGCCAACAACAATTATTTTACCATTGATAGTAGGAGGTGCAGCAACATGTGAATCATTATCATTACTAGTGGTGGTAATAGTCCAAACTTTAGCTACATTATTCTCTTTAGCTAGTTTTTCATTTTCTTCTCTATCCCACCTAGCACGCAATTCAGCCATTAATCTTATATTCTCATTAATTCTAACTTGGATGGCATTTGCTGTAGTAGTAATCTTATTATCAATATCCTCAGGTTTAGCAGCCATTTTATTAATTAAATAGGATTGTGACGCTGACATGTATGAGATTTGGGTTTCGGCATTTGAAATTTTAGTTTGCAAACCCGAAATCTCCCTATTCAAGTTTTCAAGTTGATTTCCTATATTTTTCAACAAGGTAGATTGTTCATTCATATTTTTAGTAAACAATTGATTTTGCTCATATTGTGATTGCATAAAGTTCTTAGTGGATCTTTCAATTTGTAGCATCTTTTCCTCATATCTACCATAAGAATTACCATAATCATTACCACTAGCAGGATATGGCCTATAGTTATTACCAGAATTGTTCCTATAAGCATTGTTGTTGAAATTATTATTTTTAATGAAATTCACATCAACATTTTCTTCTTGAGCAACCAATGAAGCTAAAGGAACATTATTTGGATCAACATTAGATCTACCATTCACAAGCATAGACATAATCACATCAATCTTATCACTCAAGGAGGAGGTTTCTTCGACGGAATTTACCTTCTTACCTTGTGGAGCTCTTTCCGTGTGCCATTCGGAGTAATTTATCATCATATCATCAAGAAGCTTTATAGCCGCCCCCAAAGTGATGGACATAAAGGTACCTCCAAGCAGCTGAATCCAATAAATTCCGCGAAGAAAAATTTAGTCCCGCATAGAAGGTTTGGATGATCATCCAAGTAGTCAGTCCATGGGTTGGGCAATTCTTTACCAAAGATTTCATTCTCTCCCATGCTTGAGCAACATGTTCATTATCTAATTGCTTGAAATTCATTATGCTACTTCTCAAAGATATAATTTTAGCGGGAGGATAATATCTACCAATAAAAGCATCTTTACATTTAGTCCATGAATCAATACTATTCTTAGGCAAAGATAGCAACCAATCTTTAGCTCTTCCTCTTAATGAGAAAGGAAACAATTTCAATTTTATAATATCACCATCTACATCCTTATACTTTTGCATTTCACATAGTTCAACAAAATTATTAAGATGGGCAGCGAGCATCATCAGAACTAATACCGGAAAATTGCTCTCTCATGACAAGATTCAGTAAAGCAGGTTTAATTTCAAAGAATTCTGCTGTAGTAGCAGGTGGAGCAATAGGTGTGCATAGGAAATCATTATTATTTGTGTTTGTGAAGTCACACAACTTAGTGTTTTCAGGAGTATTCATTTTAGCAACAGTAAATAAAGCAAACTAGATAAAGTAAATGCAAGTAACTAATTTTTTTGTGTTTTTGATATAGAGAGCAAGACAATAAATAAAGTAAAACTAGCAACTAATTTTTTTTGTGTTTTGATATAATGCAGCAAACAAAGTTGTAAATAAAATAAAGCAAGACAAAAACAAAGTAAAGAGATTGGATTGTGGAGACTCCCCTTGTAGCGTGTCTTGATCTCCCCGGCAACGGCGCTAGAAAATATGCTTGATGGCGTGTAACTCACACGTTCGTTGGGAACCCCAAGAGGAAGGTATGATGCGCACAGCAGCAAGTTTTCCCTCAGAAAGAAATCAAGGTTTATCGAACCAGGAGGAGCCAAGAAGCACGTTGAAGGTTGATGGCGGCGGGATGTAGTGCGGCGCAACACCAGGGATTCCGGCGCCAACGTGGAACCCGCACAACACAACCAAAGTACTTTGCCCCAACGAAACAAGTGAGGTTGTCAATCTCACCGGCTTGATGTAACAAAGGATTAACCGTATTGTGTGGAAGATGATTGTTTGCAGAAAACAGTAGAACAAGTATTGCGATAGATTGTATGCGATGTAAAGAATAGGACCGAGGTCCACAGCTCACTAGAGGTGTCTCTCCCATAAGATAAAAGCATGTTGGGTGAACAAATTACGATCGGGCAATTGACAAATAGAGAGGGCATAACAATGCACATACATGATATGATAAATATAGTGAGATTTAATTGGGCATTACGACAAAGTACATAGACCGCTATCCAAGCATGCATCTATGCCTAAAAAGTCCACCTTCGAGGTTATCATCCGAACCCCTTCCAGTATTAAGTTGCAAACAACGGACAATTGCATTAAGTATGGTGCGTAATGTAATCAATAACTACATCCTTGGACATAGCATCAATGTTTTATCCCTAGTGGCAACAAGCACATCCACAACCTTAGAACTTTCTCGTCACTCGTCCTGCATTTAATGGAGGCATGAACCCACTATCGAGCATAAATACTCCCTCTTGGAGTTAAGAGCAAAAACTTGGCCGAGCCTCTACTAATAACGGAGAGCATGCAAGATCATAAACAACACATAGGTAATAGATTGATAATTAACATAACATAGTATTCTCTATCCATCGGATCCCGACAAACACAACATATAGTATTACAGATAGATGATCTTGATCATGTTAGGCAGCTCACAAGATCCAACAATGAAGCACATAAGGAGAAGACGACCATCTAGCTACTGCTATGGACCCATAGTCCATGGGTGAACTACTCACTCATCACTCCGGAGGCGACCATGGCGGTGTAGAGTCCTCCGGGAGATGATTCCCCTCTCCGGCAGGGTGCCGGAGGCGATCTCCTGAATCCCCCGAGATGGGATTGGCGGCGGCGTCTCCGGAAGGTTTTCCGTATCGTGGCTCTCGGTACGGAGGGTTTCGCGACGAAGGCTTTAAGTAGGCGGAAGGGCAACGCGGGGGGCCACACGAGGGCCCCACACGCTAGGGCCGCGCGGCCAAGACCTGGGTCGCGCCGCCCTAGTGTGGCGGCGCATCGTGGCCCCACTTCCTTTCCCCCTCGGTCTTCTGGAAGCTTCGTGCAAAAATAGGACCCTGGGCATTGATTTCGTCCAATTCCGAGAATATTTCCTTACTAGGATTTCTGAAACCAAAAACAGCAGAAAACAAGAATCGGCTCTTCGGCATCTTGTTAATAGGTTAGTGCCGGAAAATGCATAAATACGACATATAATGTGTATAAAACATGTAGATATCATCAATAATGTAGCATGGAACATAAGAAATTATCGATACGTCGGAGACGTATCAGTCCACTAGTGAAAGTAGGATCCCTAGGCCTTATTTCCAATACTGCAAACACCGCTTGTTTACTGTTCTGCTGCATGTTTACCATCAACTGCACGCCAGCAAGCACTTTTCTGGCGCCGTTACTACAGCTCATATTCATTCATACCACTTGTATTTCACTATCTCTTCGCCGAACTAGTGCACCTATACATCTGACAAGTGTATTAGGTGTGTTGGGGACACAAGAGACTTCTTGTATCGTGATTGCAGTGGTTGCTTGAGAGGGATATCTTTGACCTCTTCCTCCCTGAGTTCGATAAACCTTGGGTGATCCACTTAAGGGAAACTTGCTGCTGTTCTACAAACCTCTGCTCTTGGAGGCCCAACACTGTCTACAAGAATAGAAGCACACGTAGACATCAGTGGGCCGGCCCAAGAAGGTATTGGGCCAGCCCAATTAGCATGTGGGTCCCACTTTCCTGCTATCGGGCCGGCCCATTTAGTACGTGGGGTCCACATTAGATCAAATGGGCTGGCCCAACAAGCCAGTGGGCCGGGCCAAAAGCACGGTTGGGTCCCACTTTCCTGTTAAAGGGCCAGCCCATTTAGTATGTGGGGTCCACCATATAGCAAGTGGGCCGGCCCAACAAGATAGTGGGCCGGGCCAAAAACACAGGTGGGTCCCACATTCCAGTTAAAAGGCCGGCCCATTTAGTATGTGGGGTCCACCATATAGCAAGTGGCACTACAAGGAAAAGGCCTACCGCCGGCGAACCTAAAAGGCCCATTGCCGGCGCACCACGAGCCCGCCGGTGCGAACGGGCCGGTGATAACTGGCCACTGCCGGCGCACCAGGCAGTGCGCCGGCGATAGGATGGATACTGCCGGCGCGCCATCGATGATTCGCCGGCAAAGGACAAGTTCCACCGGCGCACCAGCAGCTGCGCCGGCAGTAGTGCTTCTAGCACTGGCGCATGCCACGTGCGCCGGCAGTAGGTCATTTAGGTGCGCCGGCAATAAATTCGAAAATTCTTTTTTCAGCTTTTTTCCAGCATATTAGAATACATATTTTACAGCAGTATATATTTACAACACAGTTCATATTTATACAACAGAACATGCAATATGAGAAGCACATAGAGAGCCAAGTCTCATTTCGGTATCAATACACAAATACGCTAGTCTCGTTTCGGAATGGTGATTCATACAACACATGTGCATATGCAACACCGAAGGACGAAGTTTCACAAAGTTAGAAGTCTCGTAGTCGTCACAAGTGTCGTCATACACCTCACAATGTAGCTCCTAACCTGAACTACAATCACATAGAACATGACCAACATGGTCACGATGACCATCATCACGAAGGCCATGGTCTTCATCCGGTTCCTCCTCATGTCCTTCATCTCTCCCGCTAGATAACGGGCGTATCTTCCTTCCGCCTCCACCCTAGTGGGGTATCCCTTGTAGCTGTTGCCGCTGAAGCGGTGCACCTATCTCCGACAGTCCTCCCGCTCGTCGTAGACTCCAGGAACCCTCCCCTTGTACACGACATATGTCGTCGGCATCTCCATGCACAAGACAAGTAAAACGTTAGTACCAATGCAATGAACAAGTGCCAACTCAAATAAGAGACAAGTAGTATGAACTAAATAGCATGTGCCTCATACTTTGTTGGTCGAAATAAATAATAACATACAGGGATGGGGTCAGCGAGGCTAGGTAGGATGCACAATAGATTGATATTTGTGGCCATCACACCAAGCCTCACTGGCCCCACCTCGGAGTGTACAAGTGACCAAACATTTTAATCATCGGCCAATGCAATTAAGAAGTGCGAACTCAAATAAAAGACAAGTAGTACGAATTAAATAGCGTGCCTCATACTTTGTCGGTCGAAACACATATTAACATCCAGGGATGGAGTCGGTGAGGCTAGGTAGGATGCACAATAGATTGATACTTGTGGCCATCGCACCAAGGCTCACCGGCTCCACCCCCGAGTGTACGAGTGACCGAACATTCTAATCATCGGCGAACTCCAAATACGAGGCAAGTAGGGGTCGAGTAAATGCAAATAATTATTAAGGTATCTACGCCATAATCTTGAAATATATAGCAAAGTAAATGAAACTATAGACACATGTTCACATGCACATCCATACAACTAAATAAAAGCAACAAGTCGATTCTATGGGAATATGTAGCAAGTATTACAATACGGAAGTTCAAAGACATATCGTTCAAGCTTTAGCAATAGTGTTCCCGTCGTAGGATCAGGTTGTACGCCTAGGGGGGAATGGACGGCAGCCCTCAAGCGTGTTGAACGGCCTCTCATCACGCGACATCTCCAAGCGGAGTTCTATCTCGTCATTAGGTGGTAGAATGTAGCCGTAGAAGAACTCGCCAGACCTATTGTTGACATCATGCACGAGTATCGTGCAAATGAACTGCTGGATGCGACCCCAGTTCTTTCTAATCTCTCTATCAGGGGCATCCGCCATGTTTCCAAACCTCTTTCTGAGATTCTCTGGCAGCAACATGTCATCTGCGTACTTTATGTACTCCTGCATCCGAAGGATGGCGTACCACGCGTCCATCCCATTGTCTTCCTTCGATCGCTCGAGGCGGGGAAGTTGGTTGTGTGGGTTAAGACCAAGCCTCCTCGGGATTTCCTCTCTACTTTGAGGGGGCCTGCCTTGTTGGCGAAGCCGGTGAGAGCATCATTGAGAAGGGCCCCGATGTGGGAGTAGTCTTTCTTCTTGTCCCTACCCGAGTCGAGATAGACTGCATGCGAGTGTTGCGGGTGCACGACGATGAGGGTGCGAGAACTTGTCTCTGCGGAAAACACACGGATTAACCTTTGGAAATGCAAATGGAGATATACGATAGAATGGTGATGGGGACTAGCGAGTGATTACTTACTCGGGGAAGTAAGGGATGAGAATGGCGCCCTTCTTAATGTTCGCCAGCATGAAATCCTCGACCTGCTGGGTGGCAATCGCCCGATCCCCAGGGTTGCAGATGATGCTCTCCCGCATATAGAAGGGGTCCATTATCGCGATGGTCGGCGTCCCCTCCTTAACGATCTGGGAAGACAAGCTAAGAGCAACTAGGCGAACCACACTAAAGTGGAGCATTTTGCATGCGAAAGATGCTGAAGATGTCATTGAACCGGATGAAGCACAAGTCCGCGGGGTACTTCTCGACGAAGTTCATGCCAGTTGGCACCTTCACCACGAAGAGAGGGTAACTAGGATCTTTTGATTTGAGAAGCTGCTTCTCCAAATACTGGACTTGGTTATGCAAGCTCGCCATATCCCCGGTGAGTAACTTGAGGACATGCTCCGGCAGCATCGGTTCACCCAAGTGATGCAGAGGTCGCCAATTGGTTGGCAACTTGTCAAGGAGTGCCACCTTGTCCTTGTCTTTGGCCGCCGCCTTGTCTTTGGCATCCTTCTTATTTGGCCTCTTCCTCTTCTTGGGTTGTAGTACTGGACCATCTTCCATCGCCGTAACCGTAGCACGGAGTGTGTTTGGGCTCAGCATCTTTTTGACGGCGGCGGCGGCGACCTCCTCAGGATTTTCCTCCTCAGCCGTTTCTTGAGAATCGAACAGCTTCTTGGAGCACACATATTTCGAGGCCGGCGCATCCTCATGGACAACTTGTGAAGACGTAGGAATATCCCATTGGAAGTCGTCACGTTCGTATTCATCGGCCTCTGGCGCCGCTGGCTGTTGTGGTGGGGCGCTGACCTCTGGCGCAGCTGGCCGTTGTGGTGGGGCGATGACCACCGGCGCCGCTGGCTGTCGTGGAGGGACGCTGACCTATGGCGCCGCAAGGTGCTTGTCATTGCTTGTCGTCGACCCCGAGTAGGTGTTGATCCTAATTAGGGTCTTCGGCCATAGCAGTACCCAACCCTTCAGTGAGGCCAGATTCAACGGGCTATCGTCATCGGCACCATGCGGTTGATTAGGAGGAAACAAATCCTCATAGCCCGGTAACGCCCGATCCACTTCAACCCGGTAAACGTCATCCTCCATATCTCGTGTGTGCCACTTCTTATCCAGGGGCCGAAGGATGGACCCCTCGCGACGTCTTTGAGTTCGCAGTTTACTCTCATCAGGAAGGTGCATGGCGTTGAGAGCGCCTGCGAGAACATGTGTATGGCGTTAGAGAGAGGGCAAGGATGACGAAACTAATATATTAACTTGATGTACACATTAGTTAATTACCATGAGGGCGTTGAGCTCCGCTAATGTCGACGGGCCGGCACATGCGGCGGCGGGCGTGCAAGTGACGGAGGGGCTGCTAGCCGGCATGGACGGTGAATCCCTAGCACCATCGACATTGCCGGCGGCCGGAGGAGTCTCCATTATAACATTGTCATTGCCGGCGGACGGCGGCGCCATCGAGTTGCTGCCGTCGAAGCTAACCACTTGCATTTTGGGGGGGGGGGCCTTGTTTGCCACCCTCATACCACGCGTGTAGAGCGTCGAAATCTGCTTGGACTGAAGCGGCGACTTGAGCTTTGACTTCAGGTACGAGCGTAGCTTTGAGTTGCGGTAACAGTTGCGGTACCAAACCAGCTTGGACTTGGGCTAGGATTGACTCCCTCATTTCCTCCGCCTCCCGCTGCTTCCTCTCACTACGCGCATTTTTATCGGACGCAGACGACAAGCCGTAGTGACCATGCTTGTAGCCTGTACCGGCGCCAGCCACACGGCCTCTATGCAGCCTTCTCGTCGGTGAATGCTCATTAACGATGTTTAGCGCCCGTACGAGAGGCTTGTCCCGAGCTACCCTGCCCGTCGACGCCCGGGAGGAGGAGCCTTCGTCACATTGAGAAAGTCTTTGTCTTTCTTCTTCCTGCGGAAGAAACGCGAACCATTTAGAAATGTTGCTACTATTATATGAACGATACTTGATCTAATTAAACCGGTAAATTGCTTACCAGTTTTTTCTCCAACGCCAGGACCTTCTTGTCGTTCGTGAACCAAATTATATCGGTTATGACCTTCGGGTCCGTGACAAGTTCCCCGGTTAGTTTCTTCTTATGGTACCGGGACCTGATGAATCTTCTTTCAAGCGGGTCCTTGTACTTGAGCCAGGGGTTCTCAATGCCGGCATTTACATACCCCTCGTCCTCCTTCGCCCAATAGGGCTCCTGTCCCTCGTACCCACGGCTCCCAAGGTTGTGGTTGCCGATGTTAAGCTCCCGCATTTCCTTCCCCCACAACTTGCGATTCTTGGTTGCTTGTAGCTCTTCATTGGCCACAAAAGCATCAAAGTCCGCCTGGGAGACATGCGGAAAGGCGGAGTGGACCTCTTCGAAACCTTTGCCCTCAGCAATCAGCTTTCGCACCATGTACTTATAGCTGCTGAGGTGTTTGGTGAACTTCAGGAGGGCTTGTGAGTTCACAATGTTGTTGGTTTGATGACTGGAGGCGTAGTCGCCTAGGAACTTGTATCGTGCGTGCAACCTCGCAATGAGCTGGGCTCGCAAAGGCGCTTTGTTCTCAGCTCGGAGGTCCGTCTCGTTGAGATTGACGACCTCTCGGAGGATACATGCCAGTTGGTTGCCGTACCCCTTGGCAACATCCTTAGGCTCCACCGGCAAACCACTGGCGGGGTCCACCTCTTTTATTGTATCTCTGCCGGTGGCGACCGTGTTTTGGCGCCTTGCCTTCCACGGCCTCTTGGAACCACTTGTCCCGGTGCCACTACTCCCGGCGGCGCCGCTAGGATCGTCGCCGCTTGCCTCGCCGCCACCCCCGGCGGCGCCGGTTGCCTCGTTGCCGCTTGGCTCGTCGGCACTACCCCTAGCGTCATCCTCCATCTCATGGTCCTCGTCGCCGCCAACACCAGCTGCCTCGACATCCTCCTCCGTCCTAAAGAAATGCCTATTGTAGTGCTCCTCTAATTGTTCTTCAGATGCCATGGTGGCTTGCACTAATAGAAGATGAAAAAGAGTTAGAATTCACGGAAAAATTCGGCATGACCTTTGCTAAAAATTGGTCATGCCGAGTGCTAGAATTGCCGGAACGGAAATGAATCGACATTCCGGCACTCAATAGCAACTCAATCCCTGTAACATAAATGCAAACATATATATAACAACTTCATTTTCACCGGAGCTCAACCATCACCATAATCAGCATGTTCATTTAGCTCAACCATCACCATAACCATAACCATAACGAGCAACATGCACAAGCAGCAGCATGCATAGCATCGGCATTTAAATACCACCAGTAGCATTTCCACTATAATAAAAAACCCCAATTCATTTCCAGAGAACCATGTACATCATTTTCATTTTGTTTTAAATGAACCAGAGAATGAATTAAACCCTAAAGTGTTCATTTCATCATTTTTTATACCAGTAGCTACTGAATTTTTCATGTAAACCATCAGCACAAATCATTTATGAACTAAATAACCATAATCTAAAGCTCACAAGAATCCATCAAGTAAAATTTGCTAAATTTATTTACAACCAGTGAGCATGCATGAATATATGTATACAGTTAACATCAAATCTGGCCCAGTATTTGTAGTTCTCAAATTATGTTTACAGAACCAAAGGAGCCCAGTAGCATTCTTTCTTTTTTGATCCATTGATCCAGAGAATAAATGCAGTAGCATTTTTAAACCAGAGAACACCAGTCAAGATGCTAGCATTTTCTGGGCATTTTATAAATGGTATAGTGAACTAAACCTGCTGCTTCTTTACCTACTGCTTATTTACCTAAAAAAATGGAATATTGCAAGCATTTTCAGACACACCATGTCTTGTCATGTGCACCAAACCAGAGAATGAATTCATTTTAGTGCTCTGTCAAATTTCAAACCAGAGAATCAATATGAGGTAGCATAGCATTAATTACCTAGCAATAGCACTGCACTTCAAATATTTCAGAAATTAGTAGCAGTAGCACTGCACTTCAAATATTTCAGAAATTAGTAGCAGTAGCACTGCACTTCAAACCAAGTATTTCATCTAAACCAAGCTACTGCATTTTGCATTTCATTTTTTTTCAAACTAGAGAACAAATTCATTTTCATTTTCATTTAATCAAGAATGGAATACTTCCTACTGCCTAGTTCTTCTCCAACTAGCATTTCATTTTCCTTTTTCAAACCAGAGAACAAATTAAAACCTGAGAAATAGCATTCTCTAAGAGAAATAGCATTTTAGGATTTTTCAACTAACAAATTCAAACCAGAGAACACATTTTTAGCATTCTCTAACAAATTCCAACCAGAGAACAAATTTTATCAACTAAACCTACTAATACTAGCTACTGCTACTGCTAGAATTTTCCATTTAGTTATTTCTATATCACCAAAACAAGAGAACAATTTTTAGCATTTAACTAAATCAATTAAATGAAACCTACTGCTAGCATTCAAAATTTTATGTATAACTTATAATGAAAAATTGAAACCTACTGCTAGAATTTGAAACCAATTTTTAGCATTCAAAAATTGAAACCTACTGCTAGCTAAACCACCCTATTTGCATTTAACTAAACCAAACAATTGCCAATTTTTTCAAACGAGAGAACCAATTGGTTTAGGGTTGAACAAATTCAAACAAGAGAACCCTATTTCCAATTTGAACAAGGAAATTGCAATATGGTTCATTTAAAAATTACTACATTTTCATTTGCAATTTCGTTAGGGCTACTGCAAGAACTGCAAGAACCCTAATAGCAATTTCGTTAGGGCTACTGCAAGAACTGCAAGAACTAAACCAATACCAATTTCGGAGGCAGGGAGAGGGGAAGAGAGAGGGGAAGGAAGAAGGGGAGGGGAGGGGAGGTGGAGGAGGTCCTGGCGGCGTTGGGGAAGAAAGAGGGGAAGGGAGAGGGCGGTTCTTACCGACGGTGGCGACGGTGGCCGGCACGCGTGCGACGCCCTCCTCCTCCGCGTGCGACGCCCTCCTCCTCCTCCGGTGGCGACGGTGTGGAGACGCCTTCTCCTCCTCCTCTCGGCGGCTCTGCTCCTCTCGGCGGCTCGGCGGCACGGGGGCAGGTGCAGGACGGCGGCGGTTAGCTAGGGTTCTGGCGGCGTCGAAGGAATGGGGAAGAAGGAGAAATCGAGTCGGTGTGTGGTTAAGTCCCAAGTATACACGGACTAGACTTATTGCCGGCGCACCAGGGCTTTGGTGCGCTGGGGACAGGTGGACCCCCGGCGCACCAAAGCCCTGGTGCGCCGGCAATAAGTCTAGTCCGTGTATACTTGGGACTTGGCCCAGATCACCTGCAATCCCCAACTCATATTTTCTTTTGTTTTTCTTTATTTCTTTTCTGGCCTTTTCTATTATATTTATGTTCTTATCTTTTCAAGATAATAGCAAGAAATATGCATGTGTTATATATGCAAAAACAATTTCAAAATCTTAATTAGGCATTACAAAAAAATATGAGTTATATATTACATACACAAAATATTGACCAACACAATATTAATTAGTCATACATAAAATATTGGCCATGACCATATGAGTAGTTATGAATTACACAAAATATGAGTTATAGATTGCAAATAAAGTTTTACATCATCGATTGAGAAGAGTGTTTCGCTTTCTTCTTGCTTTTCTTGCTCGTCGTTGAATAATTTAGCCCCGTGTCGTGACTTCTTCTTTTGAAGGGTCGACCTGACCTCGGTAGCGTGGTCCTGCTTCTTCTTGTGGTGTATGTTGTGTCTTCATCCTCGGATTCTTCCATCATTGGGTCTCCGACTTGTCCTTCGAAGTCTTCCTCGTTGGCGACTCCATCCATTCCGACGATGGTCCTCTTGCCTCTCCTCACGATAACACGACTAGGCCTGGATGGGTCGGTTATGAAGAAGCATTGGTGCACGTGTTCTGCCAGTACCCATGGCACATTCTGCGCGGTGGCGTTCGTGGACTTTGATTTGTTGGCTTCGGGTAGAAACATGGTGGTGAAATATCGGTCTTCTTTTGTGACGCTCTTAGCCCATCTGATACGGAACATCGGCACTTTCTCCCCAGCGTAGCTAAGCTCCTAGATTTCCTCGATTCTTCCGTAGTATCTAGTATTTACATCACCCGTCCAGGAATCCATCGTTACCCCTGAGTTCTGGTAAACACTTGTTCTTGTCTTTTTCTTCCGTGTAGAATGTGTACACGTTGATATCGTACGCTTGGTAGGTCATGATGTTGGGCGCGGGGCCATGTGACAAGGCCAATACTAGTTTATCCTTGTCAGAATCCATTGGTGGGGGATTAGCATCAATGTGGTCTTTGAACCAGCGCGCGAAAGAGGAGTTGTGCTCTCTGTATAATTCTACTTCCGTCATCATCGGCTTGCCACTGTTCTCTATCATGGTTTTGTGCTCTTTCAACCAAGGATCGATCAAGTCAATGTGTTGTAGCGCTACTAAGTTGGCCCTGTCAAAGTCGGAAGTCCGACCAGACATGTGCACGTGCAGTTCCTTCCTTCCATTTTTGTGGCCTACTCCCTCGAACCTGCGGAGGTGCTTGTTTTGAGGCAAACCAACAGGGTCCTCGATGTCTAGATAATTCGTGCAGAAAGAGATGCACTCTTCGGTGAGCCAGCCCTGGACGATGCTTCCATCCGGTGTGACCTGTTACGAACGTATCCTTTAGTGACCGCATTCATTCTTTCAAACGGCATCATGTTGTGTAAGAATGCCGGCCCAAGACTGACGATATCATCCATGATATGGACCAACAGATGGACCATCACGTCAAAGAATGCAGGCGGGAAGTACATCTCAAGCTCACATAGGATCACCACGATCTCTTCCCGGAGCCTTGCGAGTTTCTTCACGCTTATCGACTTCCGAGTTATGACGTCGAAGAAGTTACAGAGCCCGATCAGCGTTGCACGGACATGGTCATCCATTATACCTCGGATCGCAACCGGAAGAATCTGCGTCATCATCACGTGACAGTCATGAGACTTCATGCCGCTGAAGTTTCGTTTCTTGGGGTCCATGTATCCGCTTATTAGCCCGGAGTAACCGAAGGGCACTCGACTCCTAGAAGGCAATTGAAAAATTGATCGACCTCGGCCGGACTAAAAGTGAAGCAGGAGGGGGACGAGTAATAGTCCGGCTGCTTAATCCTTTTGCGCTTCGACCGCCGTCCGCCTCCTCCTCCGATTGTCCCTCTTGGGCCGGCGGGATCCGAAGCTCTTCCACGATGCCCAAAACTTTCAGGTCGTGTCTTGCTTTCGGCCCATCTTTGGTCCGGTCCGGCATGTTGAGAAGAGTGCCAAGCAAGCTCTCGCACACGTTCTTTGTAATATGCATGACATCAAGGCGGTGAGGTGTATCGAGAATTTTCCGATGACGGCAAGTCCCAAAACACGGACCTCCTTTTCCATACACCAATGAGCGGCGTCGTTTCCTTTTTCTTCTTCTTCTTCTCTCCAGGCTTTTGACGAATCTTTCCCGGCGCAGGGCACTCCTTCCAACCTTTCAGTAATGTATCGATCTCTTCGCCGCTCTTCTTACGTGGAGGTCCTCGGGGTTCATTTGTACCATCGAACAGATCTCCACGCTTTCTCCATGGGTCAGTCTTGTGTAGCCACCTTCGATGCCCCATGTAAACTGTTTTCGAAGAGCCGGGATCCTTACCAAGCTGCAAAAACATCGTCTCTTTCATGCACCTGACACATGCCTTGTGTCCATGGCACACCTGGCACGAAATGTAACCGTATCCGAGGTAGTCCTGCACCGTCGTGATCAACGCGGCTCTCAGAGGGAAATATTCTTCCGCTACGGCATCCCATGTATCTACCCGTTCCTCCGCCCACAACGTTTCAAGCTCCTCCTTTAATAGTTCGAGATACATGTTGATATCGTTTCCTGGCTGTGTCGGCCCTTGAATTAGCATACTCATCTGTATGTACTTCCTCTTCATGCACAGCCAGGGCGGGAGGTTGTAGATCCATACAAACACGGGCCATGTGCTATGTGTGCTGCTCTGGTTTCCGAACGGATTGAATCCGTCCGTGCTCGCACCCAACCTGATGTTTCGGGATCTGCCCCAAAACTTCCGAATTCATTGTCTAATGCTTTCCACCGGCTTGCATCCGAAGGGTGCGTCGGCACTCGGGTGCTCAATCCGCTCTTCATCATTCAACACTGCCTCCTTTCTTTCTGCGTGCCAGCGCATGAGCTTTGCTTCCTTGCGGTCCGCGTAGAACCGTTGAAGCCGGGGGCGAGCGGGAAGTACCACACAACTTTCCGAGGAGCTTTCTTCTTCCCTTTCTTGTACCGTTCAGCGTCACACACGGGACATTTGGTCTTGTCCATGTGCTCCTTGCGATACATGATACGGTCGTTGATGCGGGCGTGATACTTTTCGTGGGGTAAGTCGAGAGGGCACGTGATTCTCTTGGCCTCGGCTAGACTACCAGGACACGTGTTCCCGGTAGGAAGGAGATCTTTCACGTATTCCAGGATGTCGTCGACGCTTGTGTCCGTCCATCCATGTTTCGCCTTCATCTGCAGCACATCGAGAGCTACTCTCAAGCGAGACTCCCCCAACCCGCGACCTGAGTCGTACAACGGAGTATTCGAGTCTATCTCGAGTTGCTCAAGCTTTGATTTCCGCTTGCCGCCTTTCGTCTTTTTGAGAAGCAGATCTTGAAGATGAGGGTCCCGCACGACTGAAGCTAGCGGCACCTCCTCGTCGTCGTCAAGGTTATTGTCGTCGTCAAGGTTATTGTCGTCGTCAAGGTTATCGTCCTGTGCGACAAACTCTTAATCGTCATCAATATCATGATGCCCTCCTTCTTGCCGGCCATTATTACCACCTGCCGCCGTCGCCCCATTGACCTCCGCGCCATCATCACTCATCCATTGAGTGTGTCCATGCATGAAACCATTAGTGAGAAGGTGCCCCCGCAATTTGCCTGAATACGGGTCAAACCATTTCCCTCGTTTGCATCTCCGGCACGGACACAATACCTCCGTGCGGTTATTTTCATACATGTCGATGATCGCGTGTTTCAGATATCTCATCACGATGCTTTCACTCATCTCGATAACCATTATCGCCTGCATGGTAAGATTACATAATTGATTAGAACCATGCATCCGTCGGTAGTTTTCACGGAAAATTTCGGCATGACCTTCCTACACGGTAGGACATAGGAGCGCCAGAAATGTGCCGAAACGGAAACTTAAAGAATCAACATTGCGGCGCAACGTTGGCAACTCATTTTCAACGCCAACACACACACAAGCACAAGCACAACATATATATATGCCACACACGAGAGTTTTGCTTCAAATGTCCAACATACGTCGATTTCATTCCTTAATTTGTTCATTAATCACCTATTTGTTTGATATATTCGTTGATGAGATCGAGACGACGCGCCGCGACAATGGCGTATGGAAGCCGACTTTCTAGATCTAGAACTAGATCTAGATTGAGCGGTCAATGCGCGATAGATAGATCTAGATCTACATAGGGATGTGGGAGATGCATGTAGGAAGGGAAGACTTGCTCAAAAAATATGATTTTGTTTGGTCAAATTGGCTAAAGTTGGGGTAGAAATGGGCAAAAATTAGGTGGTTTGGGAGAAGGGTCGGGTTATGTGGATGAGGAGTGAGTGGAGTGGCTTGTGTGAGTGCTGGTTGGTGGCTGTAATAAGTCCCAGGTTACTGCCGGCGCACCAGGACCTGGGTGCGCCGGCAGTATATAGCCCATCCGGCTATATCTGCTCCAGACCAGGCCCACGAAGCATTGCCGGCGCACCAGCCCATGAGCGCGCCGGCAATAGAAAATTACCGCCGGCGCGCTCCTGGGCTGGTGCGCCGACAATGCTTCGTGGGCCTGGCCTGAGTTGGGGGAGGTATTGCCAGGAAATAGCGCCGGCGCGTCGGGTCAGCAGGTGCGCCGGCAGTGGGCAGGCATCGCCGGCGCGGCGCTTCTTTGGTGCGCCGGCAACAAGTTCCATCGGCGCATGCCTATGGTGGTGCGCCGGCACCACTTGCCTCCACCTATAGGGTCTTCCCTAGTAGTGTGGGCCGGCCCAACAAGATAGTGGGCCGGGCCAAAAGCACAGGTGGGTCCCACTTTCCTTTTAAAGGGCCGGCCCATTTAGTATGTGGGGTCCACCATATAGCAAGTGGGCCAGCCCAACACGCTAGTGGGCCGGGCCAAAAAACACAGGCGGGTCCCACCTTCCTCTTAACGGGCCGGCCCATTTAGTATGTGGGGTCCACCATATAGCAAGTGGGCCGGCCCAACAAGATAGTGGGCCGGGCCAAAAGCACAGGTGGGTCCCACTTTCCTGTTAAAGGGCCGGCCCATTTAGTATGTGGGGTCCACCATATAGCATGTGGGCCGGCCCAACAAGATAGTGGGCCGGGCCAAAAACACAGGTGGGTCCCACTTTCCTCTTAAAGGGCCGACCCATTTAGTACGTGGGGTCCACCACAAAAGCAATTGGGCTGGCCCAACTAGTTAGTGGGCCGGCCCAGTAGTGGGTGGGGTCCACCTTAAAGCAAGTGGGCCAGCCCAATTAGAGTGTGGGGTCCACCGTAAATCAAGTGGGCTGGCCCAATAAGTAGGTGGGCCAGCCCGTTTAGTTGCTGTTTATATGCCGGCATAATAGGCGCTTTAGGATTTTGCGGGCCGGCACATATGTGATTTCGCTTAATTGGGCCGTTTAAGGGATGGGAATTCGTGATTTAGATATCGAGAATATTTACGCAAGCATTGATTTCATGTCGGATAGCCTCA